>NC_079199.1:36143991-36241491 GCF_029499605.1 Hyla sarda | reverse complement strand
AGGATTAAGATTTTTTAATAGAAGTAATTTACAAATCTGTTTAACTTTCCGGAGCCAGTTGATATATATATATATATATAAAAAAGGTTTTGCCAGGAATACCCCTTTAAGTCTCCCTAAAATGTCATGTTTTCAGGATTTCCTTAGTATATGTGATATAACTGTGGTGATGCCTAAAATCCGGAAAACATGACCTGCTGGGGTACTTGAGGACCTTGCTGGGGACTCAGTGCTATAAAGTGAAGCGGTCCGCTACAGTGTGCAATGCATATACCTTTTTGCCAGTATACTGGTAGATACCAACGGCGTGCTGCCTGAAAGATATATAAACCCAGCCTTGGGGTACATTCGCATGTACTGTGCATCGCTTTAGATTTGATGGTGTGTTCAGTGACATAACAACATTAATTTCCATAGCAAACAAAGTATGTGTGAATGGTACCTTACAAATAATATATGACAAATGATGATATTCGGTAGATTTACAGGGGACACCTCTGACAAATGTGCACCTACCCCTTTGTCTCCAGTGAAGGACAAGGACGAATTGTCTACCTTGAAAGGAAACAGTTAAAATAATATTCTGGCAACAAATAGAGTAACTGTGCCGTCGCTAACAAGAGTCCTAACTGTTACAGTAGGAGAGGGGTGTATGAACCCCCTTTAGCAACAGAAATAATGCCATAGAAAGGTTAAGGACAACAATGCAGTCTGGGTCTTTGCTGAACTCTGAGGCTTTTAAAGAAATTATCACAGAGGAAAAAATAACCCATCTATCAACAGGTAAGTAACACACAACTGGCTGACACCAAAGCATCTCCGGCTAGTTCAGAAAAGAGCAATTGTTCCTCAGATCGCTGCCTGTTGTACCTTCTCATTGTAATTGCAGGAGGCAGCTGTTAAAAGTGGGCACTGGAGACAAAATGTAGCAGCTTAGAGGTTCGGAAAAAGCTGGCACGCTCACTAGAAGAGAGGGACAAGCTTGGGGAGGGCAAGAGACCTTAGAGCCAGAGCCACGGGCAGTGATAGAGACAGATTGCTGTAATTCTGCCTGATTGATCCAAGAAGCAACTTGCGATCAATAAACGGCCTATTTCGCTCAGGAGCACAAATACACATTTGTTAAAACTCTTACACCACTAGAAACAAGGCTTTGAAGGGGGGGGGGGGGGGGGACCGACAATTTTTTTTCCCAGCAGTGGATAGTTGAATATCAGTCTAAAAAAAAACAAAAAAACTAAGATCTATGTGTGTTAGAAGAAAAGTAAAGAACAGAGGGAGGGAAGATCTCCTCCGGGTACAATTATCTTTTTTCTTTTAGACGTCTTAATAAATTGGGAGTCAAATAATAAGGCTCCGGGACCCAAGAAAAAGTGAACTTTCTCTTTTCTGCTGTACAGACTGTATTCACTTTTTGCCAACGCAGCATGCTTAAAGCCCATTATCTAAGTAGTTAAGTCCCTAAAAAGTAATACAAGTCAACCCACACACTCTGAATACTGGCAGAATATAGTTATCACTATAAAGGGGCAGAACCCGCTGTAATATACACATATAACACAATTATAGTGTACTATAGAAAAGTCACTTTGGACGTCACCCCATACTACTGTGTGCATGCATAGAAACCACATGGCTGGTACGGATCCCACATAAATGAGTGGGATTTTTTTAAAGCAGCGTTTCCCAACCAGGGTACCTATTGCTATTTCAAAAATACAACTATCTGCATGGGTGGACAGCCTTTGGGAACTGTTTTCCATCCAATTCCCTTGATTATATTGCTCATATTGCATGCAGTTTACTGAGGAGGAGGGGCGTTCCCATTGGCAAGCATTAAACTTGCCCAAACATCTCATGTGGGAACTTCCTCCCTTACCCCTCAGAGCTGACAACTGGCTTCTCTGTGTACTGAGGCTCTGTGACAGGCCCCGTCTCACGCAGCAGGCTGATTGACAAGCCCGGAGCCAGCACAGAGCCCTGCTTGTCCCATCCACACTTCTTGTATTTTGTCTCAGCACAGCCGCTGGCCAAGACACCCAAGCAACAGCTGCAGGGACAAGACACCCAGGCAACAGCTGCAGGGACAAGACACCCAATGTTCTGAACAGTGGAGGGATCCCAGGTGCTAAGAAGTGTAAAGCATTTTTTTACCCAAAAATTAATACATTTTTTAACCAATATAGATTACTAATTATACATATATTATCTACATTATGTAAAACGGTTTTACAAAATGACAGCGCCGTTTAAATGAAACTGTATAGCAAATACATCCAGCTTTTTTTTTGGAGTGGGCACACAAGCAAATGCATACTAGGAACTGGGTTGTCTCCCTGTAGATACAGGATAGCTTCACCTGGCAAAATGACCTGTTTTCTGGAGCCGTCAGAATCTAGAACCATAGATAGGCAACAGACCTTTATATTTAAAAAAAAACCAAACACATACTCCACTGCTTCCCTGTACATTCAAAGGATACAAGTTCTGGTACAACGGAATGAGAGATTTCAGCGCTCGGCTGGTGTTAATAGCAGTTGCGCGAACCAAGCCTGGAAGTATTTTACCATTCACAATCGCTCCATCAAAAAGTGGTCCAAAAAACGGAATCTGCAGAAAAATAAAGTGCTACACTCAAACATCTTACAATAAAAGGTTTTTTATCTGCTTGGATAACAGTATTTGCCCATGGGGTATTTTTTTTTTTACCAGCAGAAGAATACAACGTAATATATGCAGCTAAAATCCCAAGGGTAGATTCGGATTCCTGACATGTCTTTTGACTGCCTTTTCCCGGTCCCGGTTTTAGACACAGAATAGGCCCATTCAAAATATGGAGATAATCCTCGCACTGCATTTCCAACTTTACTCTAAATGATTGACATGGCACATATTGTGGCATATTTGCAATGCGCTAAAAAAACTAAATATACATCGAGGTTCACAGCAACATGTGTTCCAAAAAGTTTTCTATCTGCCCCCAAAACCACTGTTTTATATTACGTACAGTATTTATCAGCATATAAGGCCCCTTTCACACTACTGGTATGTTCCTGCATTGTAACACCCATTATTCAGCAATAAAGGGTCATGAAAAAATGGATGAAATAACTGAAAACAATGGATGATAACTGATGACCAATTTTGACGGACATTCTGCCAAAATAACGGACACGTGCCATCTGTTATTACCCGTTATAGGTTATTTTATTTCCATGTGACTTCCTGGTTGTGATGCTGTACTGAGCATGCTCAGTAGCAATAACGGATCATAACGGAACATAAAAATAACAGACAATAACGGATGTCATTTGTGAGCATCCGTCACCCATAGACTTAATTGTTAAAATTTTAACGTCCGTTATTCCACCGTTATTTTTGACGGAACAAATATTAGTGCATGCATCGTTATTTGCACCGTCAAAAACAACGGACATTAGTAATAACGGACATAACTGATGTTAAAGGATGGTCAAAAAATCCCATTGACATGAATGGGATTTTTTTGATGGCCGTTTTCAGGACTCTCTGACGGGAGTTCATGACAGAGGTTTTTACATAACGGTAGTGTGAAAGGGGCCTAACACACACTTTTAAAACTAAAATATGAGGCAGGAACCCAACCTGCGTGGTATACACCAATAAATCCCCGTCCTGGCCCGCTGCAGCTGCCATTGGTCACTAAAGTGGCAGCGGCTGGGCTGCTGATCATGAACAAGCTGCTGGCCCCGTGACTACTTTAAATTAGTGACCAGCGGTGGCTGCCGGGACTGATAAGTTGAAGCAAAAAACAGTTCCCTCCAGGACAGCACAGGATAGAGCTGGCGCACAAGACTAGAAAGGTAAAAACTGATTTATTTTACCCGACATGCTAGTTATTGCCAATTTGGTTATGGGGCGTTTCGAGTCCCTGTTTATCACACAGTCCCCTGTTTTCAGTCGGTATGTTGCCTTCTATAGGCGATATATCGACGACCTGTTCATTATTTGGACAGGGTCCGTTTTACAAGCCCAGAAGTTTGTGGATACACTCAACACAAACACCTGGGGTCTCAAATTTACGTTACACTGTTCCCCTTCCTCTATTGATTTTTTGGATTTACAACTCAAAAAGGATTCTGATGGTAGTATAAAAACTAAAACTTTTTTTAAACCTGTTGATATTAACAGCCTGCTAGATTTCAACAGTTCTCATTATCCACAGTGGATTCGCAATGTGCCCTATGGGCAATATTTACGAATCCGTAAAAATTGGACTTCTAATCTGGATTTCATTGAGCAGTCCCGTGTTCTGCAGAATCGTTTTAGAGAAAAACATTATCCTAAATGCATACTTAATAAGGCTTTTAATCGAGTAAAAATGCATCAACAGGGAGATTAACTAACCCCTAAAAAGGTGACCATTGATAACTCTAACAATGAGATCGTACGGAGAAATACTAAGATTAATAATCGCTATCGTCATAATTTTATTACCAATTTTAACTGTGCAGCATCTAAAATTAAAACAATCATGAATAAATATTGGTATATACTAAAAGGAGATCCAATTTTGAGGGATGTTTTGGCAGACCACCCGGGTGTCACATTCCACAGGTACAAAAATCTGCGGAATTTGGTTGCCCCTAGTGATGGTCTGAGACACAATCCCTCTGATGCCTTTAAATTTGCAGAACGGGGTAATGGCACCATCATATGTGGGAAAGCTAGGTGCAAATGTTGCACTATGATTGATAAAAGTGACAGCTTTACTTCGAATGTTTCGAAAAGGTCCTTTTTAATGAATGGGTTACATGATTGTGAGAGCAGCTATGCGGTTTACCTTCTCTCTTGTATATGCGGTTTACAATATTCAGACTGTGCGGTCCCGCATGAACAAACACCGGTCTAATGTAGGGAAGCAGTTCATGCTGCATAGTGTCTCTCGACATATTTGTCAGATACATGCAGGGAATTTTGACTGTTCAAAATTGAAAGTTATTGAAGTTATACCATCAGCTGCAAGAAACCGGTTTCAAAGATTAATCAACAGAGAATCCTTTTGGATTTTTTCATTATGTTCCCTTTTTCCAGAAGGATTAAATGAGATGATCGAGAACGCGAATCTAAAATATTTTATGGTCTGTATTTGTTTTTTCCTGTATATTGTGTGTTTTTTACCAGCAATGTATGGGTTAATGTTTCTGTATAAATATCCCTAGTCCTCCCCTTTCCCAACATGCCTGATGAAGCTGGTTATCCAGCGAAACGCAAAAAGCATGCCGGGTAAAATAAATCAGTTTTTACCTCTCAAGTCTTGTGTGCCAGCTCTATCCTGTGCTGTTCTGGACGGATCTGTTTTTTGCTTCACCTTGTATTGCCAGGAGCGGCTGCCGAGTCTTACCCATCCAGGGTTTTATGCCTACACCATTGTTGTACTTGGTCTCAGTACAACCAACATCGGTGAGCAAGTTTGCTTATAGCCCTTTTTCATTTTCTTACGATATCACACTAGGAGCGCTGTCTCCCTTTGTCTATAGGGACTGACAAGTGACATCCCTGATGTTACATTAAAAGGGGTACTCCGGTGGAAATTATTATTATTATTATTATTTTTTTAAATCAACTGGTGCCAGAAAGTTAAACAGATTTGTAAATTGTTTCTATTAAAAATGTTTAATCCTTCCAGTAATTATTAGCTGCTGAATACTACAGAGGAAATTCTTTTCTTTTTGGAACACAGTGCTCTCTGCTGATATCACGAGCACAGTGCTCTCTGCTGACATCTCTGTCCATTTTAAGAACTGTCCAGAGCAGCATATGTTTGCTATGGGGATTTGCTCCTACTCTGGACAGTTCTTAAAATGGACAGAGATGTCAGCAGAGAGCACTGTGCTCGAGATTTCAAAAAGAAAATAATTTCCTTTGTAGTATTCAGCAGCTAATAAGTACTGGAAGGATTTACAAATCTGTTTAAAGGGATACTCCGGTGAAAACCTTTTTCCTTTTAAATCAACTGGTGGCAGAAAGTTAAAACATATTTGTAAATTACTTCTATTAAAAAATCTTTAAAAATCTCCTGTACTTATTAGCTGCTGAATACTCAGAGGAAATTATTTTCTTTTTGGAATGCTCTCTGATGACATCACGACCACAGTTCTCTCTGCTGACGTTATAATAATGACGCTTTATTTATTGTTGTCCTTAGTGGGATTTGAACCCAAGTCCCCAGCACTGCAAGGCAGCAGTGCTAACCACTGAGCCACCATGCTGCCCTTAGCATGCATCTGCTACGCATGGTTGCTAAAATGGACAGAGATGTCAGCAGAGAGCACTGTGCTCGTGATGTCATCAGTGTTCCAAAAAGAAAGGAATTTCCTCTGTAGCATTCCGCAGCTAATAAGTACTGGAAGGATTCATATTTTTTAATAGAAGTAATTTACAAATATGTGTAACTTTCTGGCACCAGTTGATTTAAAAGAAAAAAGGTTTTCACTGGAGTACCCCTTTAACTTTCTGGCACCAGTTGATTTAAAAAAAAAAGTTTTCCACCGGAGTACCCCTTTAAGGAGCCACACAGAAAATGTTTTCAGGTCAGCCACAGATCCTGAAAGCGGAATAAAACTGTCCCCCATAACGAACAGTGTGCACAATGTGCATGGCCACAAGAATGTTCATTCTTCAAATAGGGCCGTCAAAAATTTCTGAGAACTGTACTGTTGCCCTCCAACTGTTGCAAAACTACAACTCCCAGCACGCCCGGACAGCCAACGGCTGTCCAGGCGTGCTGGGAGTTGTAGTCTTGCAACAGCTGGACAGTCACAGTTTGGAGACCACTATCATAGAGAATGAATCCAAGTAAAATTTCCTCCCCTTTCTCAGGATTGGTTGGGGACCCAACCCGGAGGTTTTTTATCCCCTATTGTGTGGATAGGAGATTTTTTTTTTTTCAGACAGGAATATCCCTTTAAGACATAATGAAAAAAAAACAAAAAAAAAAAAAAACAAAGCCATCTTACATCTGGTTTCTTCATAATCTGGATGCTGAACATATGATTCTTCATGGGGTAGATAACTAGTAGCACATCACCAAACTCTGTGGGCATTATCCCTCTCCGATACTCTCTGCTGTGCTCCGACCATACAATATGAACTTCATCATTGCCGAGGTGACGAAGCTTCGGAGGTAAAAGGAAATTGAAAGAGACATAAAAAAGTGAATGAGTATAATTGGGAATAAAAATGAAAGCCAGCTGTTATGAAATTTAATTTACCGGGGGAAAATGTAATCTACTTTACTGCGTTAAGCCCTGTAAGACCAGGCAGACAATAATGTGTGAATGTGAAAAATGGCGCAGGCTCAACACAATAACAAAACTTTTATAACTGGATTATACACACACACACTGGCCTAAGAAGGATATACTGAGAAAAACGGGACGACATTCCTCCATCAAGGGATCAGAAAGCCTTCAAAATTCTCACACTTCACTCCTTGTCCGAAAGAAGCACACAGGCAAAATTGTTGGAACCCTTCCGTTAAAGACCGAAAACCCCACAATGCTCCCTAAAATAACATGAAAAGAAAGGTAGACAGCGCTCCGTAGTGTATTACCAACGGAAGCACTGGGGGAGGGGGGGCAAGGACAATTACACACTTACCCCAAGAGGTTACACTCCGCCAAGTGTAACAATGGAAAACAATATAAAAACCAAGTGGCTGCAGCCTTTAAACAGTACAAAGAGCTTAATAAAATCTGTTAAAATGTAATAAAAACTGCAAAAATTCAAAATGAGAGACAGGTGGCCAAAGAAAGCAAAACTAATCCTAAATATTTTGTTAGATATATAAATGCAAAAAAAACAAGGACAGAGCATGTAGGACCCCTTAATAATAATAATAATGATAATGGGGAGGTTGTCACAGGCGATCAAGAGAAGGCGGAGCTACTGAATGGGTTCTTTAGTTCTGTATATACTATGGAAGAAGGAGCTGACATTGGCCAGGTCAGTGCTGGTAACACATCATGTAATGTACTGAACTGGCTTAATGTAGAGATGGTACAAGGTAAGTTAAGTGATATAAATGTAAGCAAATCCCCAGGGCCGGATGGACTACACCCAAGAGTTCTTAGAGAGGTAAGTTCAGTAATATCTGTACCCCTGTTCATGATATTTAGAGATTCTCTGGTGTCTGGTATTGTGCCAAGGGACTGGCGCAAGGCGAATGTGGTACCAATCTTCAAGAAGGGCTCTAGGTCTTCCCCAGGAAACTATAGACCGGTAAGTCTAACGTGCATTGTGGGTAAATTGTTTGAAGGACTTATAAGGGATTACATACAGGAATACATAGGGGATAATAGTATTCTAAGTGATAGCCAGCATGGGTTTACTAAGGATAGAAGTTGTCAAACCAATCTAATCTGCTTTTATGAAGAGGTGAGTAGAAGCCTTGACAGAGGAATGGCTGTGGATATAGTGTTTCTGGATTTTGCTAAAGCGTTTGATACTGTCCCTCGCAGACGTCTGACATGTTAGTTAAGCTCTTTGGGTTTGGAAACTTTAGTTTGTAACTGGATTGAACACTGGCTCATGGATCGTACCCAGAGAGTGGTGGTCAATGATTCGTACTCTGATTGGTTCCCGGTAATTAGTGGTGTACCCCAAGGTTCAGTACTGGGCCCGCTGTTGTTTAATTTATTTATCAATGATATAGAGGATGATATTAACAGCTCTGTTTCTATCTTTGCAGATGACACCAAGCTTTGTAGCACGGTACAGTCTATAGAGGATGTCCATAAGTTACAAGATGACTTGGATAGACTCAGTGTCTGGGCATCCACTTGGCAAATGAGGTTCAATGTGGATAAATGTAAAGTTATGCATCTGGGTACTAATAACCTGCACGCATCGTATGTCTTAGGGGGGATGAAACTGGCAGAGTCACTGGTAGAGAAGGATCTGGGTGTACTTGTAGATCACAGACTACAGAATAGCATGCAATGTCAGGCTGCTGCTTCCAAAGCCGGCAGGATATTGTCATGTAAAAAAAGAGGCATGGACTCAAGGGATAGGGAAATAATACTCCCCCTTTATAAAGCATTGGTACGCAAGTAAGTAACGTACGGCGACCTTACCATCCTGTCTCTATAACTAACATGGTTGATTTACGCCAGCTTCCATTTGTGGTCACACGCCAGAATACAGTAAACACAATTTCAATCAGATTTCGCTCTCTTGAAATGTTCAGCTGAACAGACTTTATCTCCAACATACTGTCCTGCTGTGTAACATCATCTCTTATTTGGGTTCCTGTGATATGTCTTGTGCTGTCAGACCTTATACTAACTGAACCTAAGAGAAATGTGAAGTAAAAGGAACCTGGAGGCAAAACTAAATGCAATTTTGATCCAATAATGCTCTAATCTAAGGCAGAACTTTGGCTGCTAGCACCATCGCATCGTGCACGGATGCTTGCTCTCTAGACACCATCACAAGCCAACAGGGCCATGATGGAAGAGACTGTGAGGGAGGGTCACTGGAACACAAGGAATGCTCTGTATTTGGAAATATAGGTGTTTACTGCCATAGCAATAACAACACGTTGATATTATGTCTATTAATGATTCACAGATATGTGCAGATGAACAGGAGATGTACTGTAATGTACTGTAAAACACTGTACTGTATTAACAAAAGGCAATATATTGATTATATCATGTCTAGTGCTGCTTTGTGTGTGCAAATTCCCAAAAATTCCAGTTTATATATATACTGGAGCACAAATATTTTTTGTAATCTGCTGCTCAATTTTCAGCTTTGCTGTGTAGTCTGAGGCAGGATCCGCAGTCATCACATTTTCTTTTGAGAGTGGAGTATATCATGATAGATTACAGCTGTATCATAATCCAAAAGGTCTAAGTAAGGCAGAACAACAACACTATACACAAGGATAAAGCTGGCCTTACACATTAAATTCAGGTGATCAATATAAATTGCCAATCAATATCACTTGGGTTAGTGCAACAAAAAGTGATAATAGAAACAGCAAGACAACCCAAAAGGGAGAATGGTTTTGCAGGTAATGGCCTCCTTATTCATTCTGACTGACTCTAGTTTTGCATTTTGCTAGTGATCTTGGTTCTAATGGTAGTATAAGGGGCTACATGTAACCCATTCAGGTTATACCGTTAGTCCAGCTCTTCCAAGAGCACACACCAAAACTGTGCTTTTGCTAGAAGGTTTCCTGTGTCCCCCCCATAACAGTCTCAGGAACATGGAGCAGATACCAGTTACATGTGCACATGGACATAGACGGCTGCAAGGAGTACCGGGGGGAACACCGGCCGAGCCCTAAAGAATGACCTATAGCAGGCTACTGGAGTGCATGTTACTGACCAAACTTTCAGAAACAGACTTCACAAGGGTGACCTTGAAGCTTCATTCGCATTCGCCTGGCAACACCAGTATGGCATGTCCGCCACTGCAATCCCATTCTCTCCACAGATGACTGCAGGTTCACACTGAGCACGTGACAGACGTGAAAGTCTGGAGACACCATGGTGAACGTTCTGCTGCTTGCAAAATCATCCAGCATGACCAGTTTGGCAGTAATTCAGTGATGGTTTGTAGAGGTACATCATTGGAGTCTCGGAAAAACCTTAACAGGTTAACTAGCAGTACCCGAGTGCTGCGGTTTGGTATCAGGATAAAATCCTTAGAGCCATTTTGCTGGCCTCACTCCAGCCCTATTGTTCCCCAAGACTCACAGCAATAATTTTCCTCCAAAACAACGACGGGAGTAGAAGGGCACTGGACACACAAGTAGGGACTAAGATCATTTATTCACCCATGATGCAACGCATTTCAAAGATATATTGTAAATAGTAGAGAGAACCGGCTCTATCGAGCAGGGGAAAAGATGCAATGATGCAAGCAATAGGCAGTGGTGGCAAAAGGTAGCGTTTGTAATCCACGGGGTGGCGATGCATTAACCCAGAAAAAACTACGAAATATGCACAAAAAAGAATTAAAGGGGTTATCCAGGAAAACACTTTTTTTTATATATCAAGTGGCTTCAGAAAGTTAAACCGATTTGTAAATTACTTCTATTAAAAAATCTTAATCCTTTCAGCACTTATGAGCTTCTGAAGTTAAGGTTGCTCTTTTCTGTCTAAGTGCTCTCTGATGACACGTGTCTCGGGAACCGCCCAGTTTAGAAGCAAATTCCTATAGCAAATCTCTTCTAAACTGAGACACGTGTCATCAGAGATGCACATAGACAGAAAAGAACAACCTTAACTTCAGCAGCTCATAAGTACTGAAAGGATTAAGATTTTTTTTTAAATAGAAGTAATATACAAATCTGTTTAACTTTCTGGAGCCAGTTGATATATATTAAAAAAAAGTTTTTTCCTGGAATACCCCTTTAAAATGCACTCACCGATCATGTGTGGAAAAGCTGGGTGCAGTTTATTTTGAAGGCACGGATACATCTTCAATGGAAGAAGGGAAAGTAACAGATACCAGCTCTGGAGGAACTGGAAAAGCAGCGGTGGTCCGTTTTGCAGTATGTACTGCTTGATCACGCCCCGGCGTGATCAAGCAGTACATACTGCAAATCGGACCGTCGCTGCTTTTCCAGCTCCTACGGAGGAGCTGGTATCTGTATCTTTCCCTTCCTCCATTGAAGATGTATCCGTGCCTTCAAAAATAAACTGCACCCAGCTTTTCCACGCATGATCGGTGAGTGCATTTTCATTTCTTTTTTGTGCGCATTTCACAGATAGACTGCTTCATCGATCTTATTCCGTACTTGTTGATCCAGCCGTTGTTTTGGAGGAAAATGATTTAGAATTGACATGGAGTGGCTGCAGGCACTTTTATGTTCATGCTATCTCCATTGTTACACTTGGCGGAGTGTAACTGAACATGGTAAGCGCAAGTTTTACCTACATGCACGGGTACTGACGATATTACACTACAGTGCGCTGTCTCTCTTTAATTTCTATTGTTCCCCAGACCTGAATCCAAATGAGAACCTCAGAGAGGTTATGTTTCATTGCATCAAACGTATCAAATAGCGCCACACACTGTCCATTATTTACATCAATATCCATACAATATCCATGTTGGAGATGGTGCAATGGTATGGAGGATATTTTTTGGCCCACCCTGGTTCCTTTGATACCTGTGAATGGACATTTGGACAGCAAGACTCATCTCTGCATTGTATCTGACCAAGTTCATATCTCCATGGCAGACGGACGCTCTAAGCAGGGGATGGTATAGTCATGGATTATAGTCGTGGATTGGTTACAGGAACATAACATGGAGTTTTTCTTGCTTTCCTGGTCTTCACAATTCTTAGATCTTTTTATCCTATAAAGCATCTCTGGGACAAGGTAGAACTGTCCGGAGGATTTTAGTACCTCTATCTAATGTAGGCCAACTTCTAGAAGCCATCCTGTCCATGTGGGCCCCGATACTTTGACAGAGATATTTCATCACCTAGTGCAGGAATAGGAAACTTTCGGCACTGCAGATGTTTTGGACTACATCTCCCATGATGCTTTGGCAGTATTTTGGCTGTAAGAGCATCATGGGAGATGTAGTCCAAAACATCTATGCCACAATAAAACTGTTGCGGCTCTGAAGGCAAAAGGAGTACCAATCACCGAAGAAGAGCCCATGCGCTCGAAACGCGTCTGATGGTATGGTCGATTTTACTCGTGTCCAGTAATCTTCAATAAAGCTTTTCGTAACTTCAAGTGCTGGATCATTGCTGCTTTGTTGTACGTTGGAAGTGCCCTATCACGAGATGGTGAACAGGCAATATCCTAAGTTTTTCTTCATAAGGAGTACTACTAGATCGTGGGCTATTAAAGTGGCCATTCAGACAGAGTGTATGGATATATATATATATATATATATATATATATATATATATATATATACATATACACATATATACAACAGGGTCAGTCTAAAGCAGTGGTCTCACACTGTGCCCCCCCCCCCCCCCCAGATTTTTCCGTTGGCTGTCCGGGCATGCTGGGAGTTGAAGTTTTGCAACATCTGCAGGGCCACAGTTTTAGACCAGTGGTGTAGAGAGAAGTAAATGACCTGGGCATATGGCTTTTCCTCCAGATCATTTTTCCTTACAGTAATGATGATGAAATGGAGTCATCTTTGTATCTGAAAGACACAGGAGGATCCATAGCACACAGCGAGAGCCCGAGGCCTGGCCAGATCCCAATCCTCCATCGCTGTAATTTAATTAGAGGCATTAAACTCCATGCTGAGGTCAAGCGGTTCCCACTTCCTCATCCCCAGCCATCCAGCCTGCGCTCATTATTGTTCCCACTGACTGGATTAACACCTCAGAAGATGCATGTCTGGAGGAGTCGGGGGGAGGATGTGCACCCCTGACAGGGGCCAGGATCACAGACCTGGACTTGTTAGCGCTAATGCGGAATTTATTGCACACATTAAAAACAAATACTTATTCAGACAAACCTATACACATTAATGCTTGCAGGGAGAACTCTGCTCTCGTGGAGGATTTGTCCCCTATCTGCAGTGATCACATGAATACTGCTGAACATTACAGATCATTAGGGGTTGTACGGGATTGGGGAGGGGGGGGGAAACACGTCTTTCTTCAAAAAATAAAAAAAATATAAAATAAGTTGCACCTGTCCACTGGTTGGTTGTTTGTGTTATTGCAGTACAACCTTACTGAACACTCCAAACACTAGCCATGGACAAAGGTAGCGGTAGCTGAAGAAGAGAATAGCCAACAGCATAGCAGCATGGAACGACATCTCCTACAATGGGTATATTCATCAAAGCAAATGCCCAGGCATGTGTTAGAAAAATGGTAAGTAATGCTTAGAAGTAATTAAAAAAAAATTATTTATAAAAAAAAGTATACTGACAGGGACTGTAGCAAGGAAAAACCCTAATTCCCCACCGCTCCAGGCGCATTGTCTGAAGAGCTGCAATGACATTGTGTACATTGCAGCATAACGCGCAGAATGTGTACAATGTCATCGATGTGCAGCTGCAGATTAAGGGGGCAAGTTGTTTCTTTTTTTATTTATTTATTTTTACCACAGCCCCAGTCCGTATACAATTTAAACTACTAAAAAAAAAAAAAAAAATTTATACTGCTCTGTGACACCTATGACTGATCTGAAAACAGGTGCATCCAAGGGGTGCGGTTTAAAGGGGTACACCGATGGGAAAACATTGAAAAATGTTTTCAAATCAACTGGTGCCAGAAAGTCAAACAGATTTGTAAACCACTTCTATTTAAAAATCTTAACCCTTCCGGGACTTATCAGCTGCTGTATGCTACAGAGGAAGTTGTGTAGTTCCTTTCTGCCTGACCACAGTGCTCTCTGCTGACACCTCTGTCCATATCAGGAACTGGCCAGAGCAGAAGCAAATTTCCATAGAAAACCTCTCCTGCTCCGGACAGTTCCTGACATGGACAGAGGTGTCAGCAGAGAGCACTGTGGTCAGACAGAAAAAAAAACTATACCACTTCCTCTGGAGCTGATAAGTACTGGTAGGGTTAAGATTTTTTAATAGAAGTCATTTACAAATCTTTTTAACTTTCTGGCACCAGTTGCTTTGAAAACATTACAGACTTTGCAATGGTTGTGCCAAGTTTTATCATGGACGTATGTTATTTTTAATGCAAAATACAGGTTAAAACAAACTAGAGAAAAACTACTACAACAGCGATTAGGTAAAGATGAACACGACAGAGAATCAATAAATAATGTTATAAAATGCATTATCTTATCAGATGGTGAGGATGGCACACAGCTCAGTAGTCAAGACGTTGCACGTGGCAGCAGGCAATGTAGCGTATACGCGGCAGCAGGCAATGTAGCGTATACACAGTGTATTTTGCTGCGTTTTTTCTGCAGCTAATTTTGCTACCCATTTATCTCAATAGGTAGGAAAATACACAGCAGAAGATACGCAGCAAAATATGCTGTGTATACGCTACGTGGGAACCTACCCTAAAACTGCATCCCATTCTGCATTGTAGTCTATTTGAAAATAGGGGAAAAAAGATGTGCTCCAACAGATTTTGGACAGGGTTACAAAAATTACCACAAAATGTGAGGCATCAAGGTTAAAAGCCAGGACATATATCTCCGGGCATGTTCTCAGTTTTCTAAATTGCCGATTTTACCAACTGAAAAACTAGTTGTCTGCCTTAGGCCAAATTCAGTAGCACTATGGATCATTTTTTAAGCACAAACTTTTCGTGTAAAGTCCTCCTGTTATTATGTTATGTGGTTGAGTAACATAATTATTATGGGTGCATGGTGACTTTGGCACATGAAGTTCCCAATGTCATACTGCAACATTATATTTAATCATTGTCAATGTGGTCAACATAATATGACCTAGACACCACAGTCTTGATGGTTTCTTGGATGCAGGTGACTTAGGCTGGGTTCACATCACGTTTTTCCCCATACGGGAATGCATACGGCAGGGGAGAGCTAAAAACTTGCGCTCGCGTATCCTGCTGTATGCGGTCCCGTATGTATTTCATTTCAATGAGCCGACCGGAGTGAATCGGTCGGCTCATTTTTCCCCGTATGCGGTTTTCTACCGTACCTAAAACCGTAGTCAACCACGGTTTTAGGTCCGGTAGAAAACAGCATACAGGGAAAAATGGGCCGACCGGTTCACTCCGGTCGGCTCATTGAAATGAAATACATACGGGACCGCATACAGCAGGATACGCGAGCGCAAGTTTTTAGCTCTCCCCTGCCGTATGCGCTCCCGTATGGGGAAAAACGTGATGTGAACCCAGCCTTAGCCAGCATTGACCTCCATGAAAGTTCCATGTGACCGTGACCTGTCTGTGTCCTGGCTATTTTCACTTTTCACGACTGTAAAAAATTCACTGAAACAGCAATGTGCAGGCCAATTGCACATGTATTTTGGTTAGACTTAGAGGCAGTTTGCTGTGGCGTGACCCGTGTTGCTGTTTAAAGCCCTAGCTTAAAGTAGTACTCAGGTGGAAAGCATTTTTTTTTTTTTATCAAATCAACTGGTGCCAGAAAGTTAAACAGATTTGTAAATGACTTCTATTAAAAAAAATCTTTATCCTTCCAGTACTTTTTAGCAGCTGTATGCTACAGAGGAAATTCTTTTCTTTTTGAATTTCTTTTTTTTTGTCTGGTCCACAGTGCTCTCTGCTGACACCTGATGCCCGTATCAGGAACTGTCCAGAGCAGGAGAAAATCCCCATAGCAAAACTATGCTGCTCTGTACAGTTCCTGACACGGACAGCAGAGGTGTCAGCAGAGAGCACTGTGGACAAGACAAAAAAGAAATTCAAAAAGCAAAGAATTTCCTCTGTAGCATACAGCTGCTAATAAGTACTGGAAGGATAAAGATTTTTTTAATAGAAGTAATTTATAAATCTGTTTAACTTTCTGGCACCAGTTCATTAAAAAAAAAAAAAGTTTTCCACCAGCGTACCCCTTTAACTATTTGGACTCGCTGGACGTAGACAACCTTACCACTCAGCGAATTGGCTCAAAGAGTATGACTAGAGCAGTGGTGTCCAAACTGCGGCCCTCCAGATGTTGCAAAACTACAACTTCCAGCATGCCTGGACAGCCAACGGCTGTCCGGGCATGCTGGGAGTTGTGGTTTTGCAACATCTGGAGGGCCGCAGTTTGGACACCACTGGACTAGACAATTTTACCACTCGTTTCCATTTGAGCGAATTGGCTCAAAGAATATGCCTAGACAACCCCTTTATAAAGGGAAAACAGCCGGCACTACAACTTACCTAAACAACTTGAGCCAGTTCCAGTGTTTTCTCTCTTACCTTTTTTGTTAAACAGTCATCTGAGTCGGAAGGCATCCTAGTGGACACATGAAACATCACTTCTACAACCGAAGTGGAAAAATAAGGGGCGCTAAGTCCGGTGCTCTTGTTCTTCTGGAGTCCTCCCATGTAACCACAGTGGTTAGATAGATTTACCTGCATAATAAAGAAAACCATTATTGGTAACTATAATAAAATGTAAAATCTTACAAAAATAAAATAAAATAAATAAAAGCTCTGTTCCCATTATGTCCATGGGGCACGTTCTGCCGAAAAATCACCCGAAGTACACAACTCTATGCAATATAGTTATATACATCACCCAGTGTTTTACAGTAAAATAAAAAAATAAAAAAAAACATACGGTGATGGATGCAGCTACATCATATGCCAAAAAGACACTTTTCTGAAATATATTGTGTCTATTAGAGACTGAGGATATCTTTGACTTGGTTTGAACGTAGACCTATTATGCATTTTCCTCTCCACGAGGGCAAAAAGTGGCTGAAATAACCCCCAATGTAGCATTAGGGTGAGACCACAAGTTTTTTTTTGTAGGCAAAATTGTGCAAACGGCTAATCGGTCACGTGACCTCACATACATATGTACATACCTGACGAAAAATCTAATGAAGGTTTGAAATGCGTTGCATCATAATATCTTAGAAAAAAAGCCCAATAGGCAGGGATTCTCATTTCTAGAGGCAATCCCTTTCTTGTTTCCCACCCGACATATTTGGAACAACATTAAATAAAAATAAACTTTACTGAAGCACAAAGAAAACTATTGGAGACACTAAAGCGGAAGGTTAAGAGTTACTACCTCCCATCCAAGCTCAGCAACAAAGTCCTCAAAATCCTGACTGCCGCCAGTGTTTGAGAGTATCGAATGTTTATCTTCCTGCCCGTCAGCAACGTAAAAAACTGCTATCTTGTGTGTTTCACGGCTGCGAAAGGAGAAAAAGAATAAGAAACGAATACTGTAAAAAAAAATTATATATATATATATATATATATATATATATATATATATATATATATATACACACATACATACATACACACACACACACACACACACACACACAGTGGTCCCTCAAGTTACAATATTAATCGGTTCTGGGATGATCATTGTATGTTGAAACCATTGTATGTTGAGACCAGAACTCTATGGAAACCTGGTAATTGGTTCTAAAGGCCCAAAAATAGGAAAAAGTGAGAGTTAAAGGGGTATTCCAGGCAAAAACTTTTTTTTTATATATATCAACTGGCTCCAGAAAGTTAAACAGATTTGTAAATTACTTCTATTAAAAAATCTTAATCCTTTCAGTACTTAAGAGCTTCTGACATTAAGGTTGTTCTTTTCTGTCTAAGTCCTCTCTGATGACACGTGTCTCGGGAAACGCCCAGTTTAGAAGCAAATCCCCATAGCAAACCTCTTCTAAACTGGGCGGTTCCCGAGACAGGTGTGATCAGAGAGCACTTAGACAGAAAAGAACAACCTTAACTTCAGAAGCTCATAAGTACTGTAAGGATTAAGATTTTTTAATAGAAGTCATTTACAAATCTGTTTAACTTTCTGGAGCCAGTTGATATATATAAAAAAGTTTTTGCCTGGATAACCCCTTTAAAGAAAAATAAGTAGATAACTAATATAGATAAAGCAAATCCTTTCATATAAAAGTAAGAAAGAGCTGCTGGGAGCTGTAAATCACGGTCTATGTCAGTGTTTCCCAAGCAGGGAGCCTAAAGCAGTTGCCAAACTACAACTCCCAGCATGCCCGGACAGCCAAAGGCTGTCCGGGCATGCTGGGAGTCATAGTTTTGCAACAGCTGGGGGCTCCCTGCTTGGGAAAAACTGGTCTATGTAGAGGACAGGAGCTTCTTCTGGGTCCTGTACAGAACACGCAATGTCCTAAAAAAGTAACATGGAGTCGCCCTCACCTGGTGTCCAAAGAAGCAGATAACCCTGGTACAGGTAAAGAGTACAGAACATGTAATACCTCCTTGCACTGTAGGGAACGCTACCAGACACCAGTCAGTGCATACACTTCAGTAATACAGGGGTTTTACCAGTAAATTGCCCATTCTGATTGATCAGTTCTTCCAGCTATTGACACGTTTCACAGATCTGGTCTGTCCTTAACATTGTATGTTGAGTCTGGTTTCCACTTACAATGGTCCAGAAAAGACCATTGTATGTTGAAACTATTGTATGTTGAGGCCATTGTACTGTATATATATAAGAAGGAAAAGAACAGCACATCCAAGTCCACATAAATCCAATCAATAGGCGTTCATCATCTGGACCTTGGTTAGGGATCCAAAGTTTCAACATCCAAAGAAAAAGATCGCAGACCATAAATTTCAAGCAAATCCAGGTGAAATTTATTCCATCCTCAGCACAGTACAAAAAGTGCAACGTTTCAGCGATCTCACATCGTCTTTCTCAAACATGTTGTGTACATGCTTAAGAAAGACGATGTGAGATCGTTGAAATGTTGCATTTTTTGTACTGTGCTGAGGATGGAATAAAGGTCACCTGGATTTGCTTGAAATTTGTGTGATGCAATCTTTTTCTTTGGATATATATATATATATATATATATATATATATATATATATATATATATTAGAATAGGCTTTGGCAAGATGAGGATCAGGTGACATAATACAGACCCCAGGGATAATGGTTGCACCACAAACATAAGACTTGACATGTGAATTCTAAGAACCTCTACAATTTCTACCATACATTTAGGATCTGACTAAAAGATAATGAACAACCTTTAAAAAACCTCTGTCCTATCAGGAGACACCTGTTCGTTTATCACATCTAGGATTTGGGAACATACCCACATTGCTTTCAATAAGCCGCCCAGAGTCAGAAAGTGTCCCTGGTTGGCTCATTTTCTGGACTGAATACGTTGGTCTGCTGCGCTTTTCAGTTCGGTACAAAAATGAGCCGACTGGAGAGACTGGCTGGTCGGCTCATTGAAATCATTAGGCTATGGCGTGAATCCGGCAGGAGGCACTTTTAAAATTCTCCCTCCGTATCCAGCTGCCGGATTCACAAATCCTAGATGTGAATGTACCCTGAATGGGAAATGTATTCTTACAGAATTTAAACCAACCTTAGGGCCACCCTCCAGTAACCTCATATACCCTATTAGAGGATAAATCAAGATCATACAACTTCACTAAGGTCCTGTTTGAATTACAGAATTTGACAAGGATTTTGGGTGCATATTCCGAGTAAACTCCACTCCTAATCCACCCCTTATGTTTCATGTGAATCTGAATGGAGGTTCACATGACGCAGATTTTTCAAACTTTGATTTAAAAATTTGCATTTGGGAAAAAAAACAACACTTCCTGACATGTCTCCATGCGGAAACCTCCAAATGGTTGCATGGATGTGGATTAGCACTATAGTATGGGACTAATCTGAGCCCTAAACTGTATTAAATCTACGTGTCAGTATCCTTGTCAGAATCCAAGGGTATACCTGAGATCTCAGACAGAGAAACGTCATTTTCTGCTAAAAAACCTGTGTGCGGAGCATGTACCCTAAAGTGCACCTATAGTGATACGCACATGACACTTATATTAAAGGGTTTGTCCACTACGTTAATTTATATCAAACCGTTGTCCAATCTAAAAAATAAAAACCCTATTTTTATATGCCCTACTAGAGTATGTACACGTCACAGAATGAAGAGGGGGCATCTCTTTAATAAGAATGAATACTTGTCAAGTTCTAATGCATGAGCGGGCATACAGATCTTCTCAAAGGGGGTCCTATGTATATTGGAGCAGGAGAAGGAAGAAGTTAGGAACAGCAGTAACAGGTAAACTTTCTCTTCAGGGCGGTCTGTGTCACCAGCTGCCACAGACCGGCTGTTTGTGAGAGATTTAGGCTATTCTCTTAGAAGCAGCAATGTCCTCCCCTGGTACATGTCCTAGTTTGCCACATTTAATCTTTACAAGCAGCTGTGTCCTTGTCATAAAACTAACCCCTAACAAAAAGACCCCCCTCCCCCCCTTACAGTGGGTGTCTCTCAAAAAATAATATCACCATATTTTGATACCGGTCTCTGCTAAAATGAAAGTAAAACCTATTTCCAATTAATACTGATTTACCAATGATAAGAATTCTTTGATCTAAAGTCATTTAGAAGTATTAACATATTGTATAACAATATTGTGGATTATGAAGTGGTCAAGAAATTTAAATTTTATTAGAACAAACCCCAAAATTTGCCCCTCTCACCATTGCCTGGAGTCTAGATTTCTCAGCTCCCGAAGTAACTTTTCGTTTTTCTTGAGAAGGTGAAAGTCACTCCTGTGGGAAAAAAAGAAAATCAATCAACAAAACTATTTAAACCCCCCAAACGTTAGATTGCATGATCATGAAATAGCTTAGGGTGTCCTGATCACACAATTATCTTTTCTTCATACGACCCTTGTGTTCCGGAGATAAGAGGGTCTATAGTTTGTATTAGTGTAAACTTGACTTTAAAAAAATGGGAGTAAATAACCAGGTGATGGGCCGGATTATAAAGTCAGGGGAGTGTGAATTAGGCATACACGCTCCACAACGTACTACAAACACACCCCCATACTGTATATAAACCCACTTATCACTGTCCATCTGACTGATTCCTCTTAGGAACTGGAGGGTGTACCAAGAAGCTATACAATGTGTGATTAGGGCACCCTAAGCTACATAATGACAGTAAAATCACATTTTTGTTGGGTTTACCACAGGTCCTCTTTGACATGTCCCTGCATAACAGCCAGATACGTTTCTCTTTAATAACTATTAGATATAATAATAATAATAATAGTAATTATTATATTATTATTATTATTATTAATATTAACCAATCACACACAAGAAACTCTGCCACTAGTCAATGGGCTATAATAGAATCTGTATCTAAGAAAGAATGCGGGCATCACATGACTTACGATCAAAAAGAAGTAATGCACAGTAACATTTATTCTAGACATTTGAACACACAAGGTTTTTTTTCATACAGGTCAAGGTATATCGAGCAGAAAAGTTAAGACATTTTAACGCTGGCCATTAGAGTCCACATAATGGGTTAATGCTTTTAATTTTCTCTAGCTCATCTGTCAGCTTTACTGTGCAGACTGAGTAAAAATGAGCAGAGTTATCTCATTACCATTATAGGGAGAGTGGAATGCGACAATTCAGCCACAACTATTATTTCATAAGGGGCAATAGCAGGGTGATGCTCCATGCCCCTGATAAATACCCGGCTCCGCTCCTGTTGTGCTACATTGAAGTGGAAGTCACTTTATCTGCAATCATGGCCGTAAGTGTTGACACCCCTGAAATTTTTCAAGAAAATGAAGTATTTCTCACAGAAAAGGATTGCAGTGACACATGTTTTGCTATACACATGTTAATTCCCTTTGTGTGTATTGGAACTTAACCAAAAAAGGGAGGAAAAAAGAAAATTGGACATAATGTCACCAAACTCCAAAAATGGGCTGGACAAACTTATTGGCACCCTTTAAAGGGTAGCTCCCACCATCATGATTTATTTTTTCTGTCCCTGCCTATTGCCCTTCTATCCCTAACACCCTCCCTGCCTTTATTTATTTTATTTTTTTACTATTTTAAAAATGGCATTTAGTCTGCCTGGTAGTGTGCTCACTACCAGGCAGACTTCCCCAGCAGGCATCAAGTCACTGATGCCTGCTGGGGGGGCCAACTTCCGCCCTTAGTTCTCCTAACAGGGTGCCTCCAGCTGTTTCACCGCTACAACTCCCAGCATGCCCTGACATCTATTGGCTGTCAGGGCATGCTGGGAGTTGTAGTGGTGAAACAACTGGAGGCACCCAGGACAGGAGCTTCATGGGGTGGAAGGAGTGAGCCGGGAGCCGATGCGGGAGAGACGGGTGCGGGGGAGCCTCTTCCTGCCGCTCGGTGAGTACCACCCCACCCCCGTACCTTGCAGCAGGGCCGTCGGCGAATGCGGGGAGCCGAAGCGCAGCCCTGGATGTTCCTGCACCTGCGCAAAATTACGACTGATGCCCTGCCAGAATCAGTCGGAATTTTGCAGTGACGTCACTCCGCACTGCATTCGGCCACTAGGAGGGCGACCCCTAGTGGCCGAATTTCAAATTGCTTTTAAAATGTTTTAAAAGCATTTTTTTTAAATAAAAGTATATTGGAGATATGTTGTAATACTTAAGTACTATAACATATCAAAAAAAAAAATATTTTCATGACAGTGCCCATTTAACTTAATATTTGGTTGCACACCCTTTGGAAAAAATAGCTAAAATCAATCGCTTCCTATAACCATCAAGAAGCTTCTTACACCTCTCAGCCGGAATGTTGGACCATTCTTCCTTTGCAAACTGCTCCAGGTCTCTCTTATTGGAAGGCGCCTTTTCCCATCAGCAATTTTAAGATCTCTCCACAGGTGTTCAATGGGATTTAGATCTGGACTCATTGCTGCCACTTCAAAACTCTCCAGCTCTTTGTTGCCATCCGTTTCTGAGTGCTTTTTGACATATGTTTGGGGTCATTGTTCTGCTGGAAGACCCAAGATCTCGGATGCAAACCCAGCTTTCTGACACTGGGCTGTACAGTGCGACCCAAAATCCATTGGTAATCCTCAGATTTCATGATGCCTTGCACACATTCAAGGCACCCAGCGGTGCTCCGCCCCCTCCCATAGCTATCACGCCCCCTCCCATAGGCTTGCATTGAGGGGCGGAGCTTGAAGTCACACAGGGGCGAAGGCGTGACGTCACACGCCGCCGACCCTGCGGTCGACCGTAATCAGTCCCGGAGCGAACACGCCCTGGGGACTGATTACAAATGGGGTGCCGCGTGCATGATCACTCCCGCGATCAGGCATCTTATCCCGTATTCTTTGGATAGGGGATAAGATGTGTAAGCAGCGGATTACCCCCTTTAATCCTTCCAGTACTTATTAGCTGCTGAATACTACAGAGGAAATTATTTTATTTTTGGAACACAGAGCTCTCTGCTGACATCACGAGCACAGTGCTCTCTGCTGACATCACGAGCACAGTGCTCTCTGCTGACACCTCTGTCCATTTTAAGAACTGTCCAGAGTAGGAGAAAATCCCCATAGAAAACATATGCTGCTCTGGACAGTTCCTAAAATGGAAAGAGATGTCAGGAGAGAGCACTGTGGTCATGATGTCAGCAGAGAGCACTGTGTTCCAAAAATAAAATAATTTCCTCTGTAGTATTCAGCAGCTAAAAAGTACTGGAAGGATTAAGATTTTTTTTTAATAGAAGTCATTTACAAATCTGTTTAACTTTCTGGCACCAGTTGATATAAAAAAAAAAAATAAATTTAAAAAGTTTTCCACCGGAGTACCCCTTTAAGGCAAAGTTCATATGGTGTATTTTCCCAGTGGGGCAAAATATACTGCAATAAATAAGGGGTGGTCTTGGAATTCTGTCATTTTACTAGCTGTCATTGATCCAAAGTAGCTCTATTCAATGGTGCTAATCAGTTGTTTATCTACCAAAAGTTTGCAATAAGCGACGTCACTTATTCTGGAGTATTTAAAGGGGCACTCCACTGGAAAACATTTTCTTTTAAATCAACTGGTGCCAGAAAGTTAAACAGATTTGTAAATTACTTATATTAAAAAATCTTAATCCTTCCAGTACTTATCAGCTGCTGTATACTACAGAGGAAGTTAAGTTGTTCTTTTCTGTCTGAGCACAGTGCTCTCTGCTGACACCTCTGTCCGTGTCAGGAACTGTCCAGAGCAGGAGAGGTTTGCTATGGGGATCTGCGGTCAGACAGAAAAGAACTACACAACTTCCTCTGGAGCATACAGCAGCTAATAAGTACCGGAAGGATTAAGATTTTTTAATAGAAGTAATTTACAGATCTGTTAAACTTTCTGGAACAAGTTGATATGAAAAAAAAAAATTATGTTTCCCCCCCGGAGCATCCCTTTAAAGGACACAGCCCATTTTGGCCTTAAGGACAAAGCCAGTTTCATTTTAGCATTTTCGTATTTGCTTCTTGCCTTCTAAAATGCATAACTTTTGTACAGATTAAAAAATAAATTATATAAAAAAAAAAAAATTAAACTTTTTAGCATGTTTCCTATCACCCTATTCTGACCGCTGTTCTTTTTCCTGTATACAGGGCCGTATGAGGGCTCATTTTTTGGGTGCTTATCTGTAGCTTTCATGGTTACCTATTTTGTGTTTAAGTAACTTTTTGATCACTTTTTATTTCATTTTTCTGGGATGTGATATGGCCCAAAACCAGCAATTTCGTTCAGATCAGCCATTAGAAGTGCTGCACTGCCACAGTATTGATCAGGGCATCAGGCGTTAATGGTAAACATTAGCGCGGTGGCTGATGTCCGCCTATACCGGCGAGTCCCTGGCTGCTGATGGCAGCCTGGACCTGCCGTGCATGAAGAGAGCACCGCTCCGGTGCTCGCTTCATGTACAGGACGTAAACGTACATCCTGGTGCGCTAAGTCCCAGTAGTCTATCACCACATACAATTATGTAGATTGTTGTTAAGGGGTTAAACATTTGCCAAAAGAGTGCCATGGGGTCCAATAGACAAAATAGAGTCCACTTGTGACTACATTTGGTCTGTATTACGTTAGTGTATGTTGTATTTGGAGTAAATACAACATGTAGATAGAGCTGGGTGGTATGACCAAATATGTGTATCACTGTATTTTTGTAACATATGGCGGTTCCACAGTATATAACGGTATTTCTTTCACCCCCTCCCCCCAAAATCATGTGACCCGCCATCACTGTTCTGCTCCCCCCCCCTCCACCAAATCATGTTACCCGCCAGCGCTGTTCTGCTCCCCCCAAAATCATGTTACCCGCCAGCGAGGTTCTGCTCCCCCCCCCCAATTAATTATCAGCCCAGCGGGTACTACTCACATGTGTCACCCGCAGGCACTGCCCTCCTCCTCTTTGTTGGGGGCCGCCTGCGCTGGAACTCTATACTGTACGCCAGTGGTCTCCAACCTACGTATCTCCAGCTTGTGCAAAACCACAACTCCCAGCATGCCCGGACAGCAAGCGGCTGTCCGGGCATGCTGGGAGTTGTAGTTTTGCAACAGCTGGAGGTTCGCAGGTTTGAGACCACTGCTGTACGCTGTATCCCTATGCCCGGGCTGCAAAAGATAAAGAAAATAAACTTTAACTTCCCTACGTCGCCCGTACGCTGGGGACGGGATCGTCTGAGAACCGCCAGCCTATCACCGGCCGGAGCGATGTGCTGCCCATGACAGTGGGCTCAGCCTATCACTGGCCGGGGCGGGACATCACTGCAGCAGGTGATAGGCTGACGGTTCTCATACGTTCCCGTCCCCAGCGTAAGGCCGACGTAGGTAAGTTAAAGTTTATTTTCTTTATCTTTTGCAGCCCGGGCATAGGGATACAGCGTACAGCAGTGGTCTCCAACCTGCCGACATCCAGCTGTTTCAAAATTACAACTGCCAGCATGCCCGGACAGCCAACGGCTGTCCGGGTGTGCTGGGAGTTGTAGTTTTGCAACATCTGGAGGTCCGCAGGTTGGAGACCACTGGCGTACAGTATAGAGTTCCAGCGCTGGCGGCCCCCAACAAAGAGGAGGAGGGCAGTGCCTGCGGGTGACACATGTGAGTAGTACCCCGCTGGGCTGATAATGTACTGGGGGGGAAGCAGAACAGCGCTGGTGGGTCACATGATTTGGTGGGGGGGGGGGGGGGAGCAGAACAGGGCTGGCGGGTCACATGATTTGGTGGGGGGAGGGGGGGGCGCAGAACAGCGCTGGCGGGTTATGTATGATTAGTTCCCCTATGTTGGGACAGCGCAGCGCTGGGCTGATAATTCATTCCCAAGGGGGAGGGGCCCGACCGGTATTGCGGTATGGGAAAAATTCATATCGTGCTGCCCAAAAATTTCGGTATTCAGTATGAACCGGTATACCGCCCAGCCCTACATGTACACCTTCATATAACCGACCAAACAAGTCACAATTAGACTAGGTCTGGTCTATTCAACCCTACGGCTAAGTCCGACGTAAAAAGAATTTTGACATTGTAAAAATCAACGTAACATTTTTACCTTTTCTCCCAGGAGTTCAAGCCTAGAATGCTGAGCAGCAGTCGGGAGTAGTAGAAGGCCGACTCTGGCTTTTGGTTGCTTGGTTCCTCTTGAGGCATGGCTCTCATGTGCAGATTACTATAATGCTTCTCTGCAAATTCCTTCTCCGCTGCACACTGCTTTAAAATAGCATTACTGACCTCATTCTCCAGTTTTTCAGAAAAGCAAGCTGGTGGCGGAGAGGGAACATTCAGGGGAACTCCTGGTCTTTGAAGGCACTCGGGGCTTGTGGCTCCCAGATACTGCAAAAGGCAGTCCGGAGCATCTTCCTCATCTGACAAGTTGTCCCATAAAGGCAGAGCTTCCCTGTCTCTCCTCCTTGACTGGACTAAGGAAAATTCCTCAGACTCCCGCTGGGCAACTGGTTGCTGATCTTCTTCTACAGTAACTGAAGACGTATTAAAGGCAGGAAGAAGGGAAGACCATTGAGACTTTTGTACAGAATGTTCATGTGCAGGTCCATAAAGGATGGAAGATTCCCAACTGTACTTGCCCGAAAGGTCCCTCATGATAACCCGAACCACTGAACTAGCAGAAGATAGTTCCTCACCAGGAGGTAGCTTCTTCTCTGCTGGGATCTGCAGGCAGGACACCAGTGTGGTGTTATTCAGTACAAAGAATTGAAGATTGGGGCTATGGAAGAGCTGTGGGGAGAGGTCGGAGCTTTCACTGTAGGGATTGTCGTGATTCTCAAAGATCTGACTACTCAGCATGGCAGGGTCTCCACTCATGGGATAATGTCCTACGTGGTTCACCAGATGGGTAATAACTGTTCTAGCTGCTACTGGGATCAAGCCTTGCTGCTTGTGGGTTTTCACTGAAAAAAAAAAAAGACACATAAGCATAATGCAAGAAAATAATGTAAATGCATAATACAAATCCAGATATAGTCAGAGATTTTGTTATTTTCTACAATGCTGTTCAGAGACACATCAGTGCCCATTAGGCCGGGTACACAAGTGGCTTATTTGTTACAACATTTCTGAGTAAGGATCTGCAACAAGCTTAGGTCAACCATTAAAGGGGTACTCCGCCCCTATACATCTTATCCCCTATCCAATGGATAGGGAATAAGATGTCTGATTGTGGGGATCCCACAGCTGGGACCCCCTCGATCTCTGTGCAGCACCCAGCGTTTGTTTAGAATGCTGGGTGTGGGCGGCGGGGGTCGTGACGTCACGGCTACACTCCTCGTGATGTCACGCCACCCCCTCAATGAAAGTCTATGGGAGGGGGCGTGGACTAGCACTGGACTAGCATTGAGGGGGCGTGGTGTGCCACCACGAAGGGCGGGCCCGTGACATCACGACCCATTGCTGCCTGCACCCAGCGTTAGGAACAAAACGTTCTAAACGCTGAGGCAGCGAAATATCCCTTTAAAGATGCCCTAGAGATTCTCAGTACAGAATTTCTGAGTGGAAAATCCACAAAATTTACTGCAGCAGTAAAGTGGATGACATTTAAGAAAAATCTGGAAAAAAATCCACATGGAAATTCAGCTTCAGATCCACAGCATGTCAATTTTTTTTTCAGCTGTAAGTGCTAGAGATTGTTGCAGATTTTCCCCACTGACTTCAATGGAAAAGTCAAAATTCGTAGTGTTGAAGATTTTGCTGTGGAAACAAGTGCAGATTCTTACAATCCCATGTATTTAACTTTAAACTGAATAAAAAATCCACACCAGTGTAGATTTACACCATTTCATGTAGAGTTCCTACTGTGGATTGTTGCTTTTTCTCCTGTGGAAAATCATTTACACTGTGCATGGCCCTAGTCTTACAGTAGACGCAAAGCAGATGAACTTTTAAAGCTTACCTGTCTGATCCCACAAAAAATAATTAATATGTTAATCAGTATTTAATTCTAATCATGTACATCTATTTTTTATGCCTCTAACCCCTTTATTTTTTTATACAAATACCTCTTTTCATTAGCTCACAGTGTTAGAAATCCTCTCAGGGGAAGGGGGCATGTCCCTCCCTTGTGGTGGTGGGAGATGATTGGTGTGTGATGGAATGGAGCATGTCCCTCCCTTGTGGTGGTGGTGGGAGATGATTGGTGTGTGATGGAATGGGGCGTGTCCTTCCCTTATGGTGGTGGGAAGTGATTGGTGTGTCTGCTCATGCAGCCTTGTCCAAGAGTCATCTCTTGTCCATGACTAATGTACAAGCCTGATGCAGGACTGGTTAGTGTCCCAGTAGGTATGGGGACCCCTAGTGGTGGGATTTTCAGGGGATGTTTTCTTTATCAAATATTCAAACAGCCATATTGCAAAAGGTCTTTGGATAATTTTCATCAGTGACAACATATAAAATGTTTTGGGATCAAAACATTAACCTTTCTAAAATACTTCACAAAAATAAGTAATCTCCATTTTTATAGGAAGCATGGCTTATAAAAAAAAAAAAAAAAGACCACTAGGGGTCCCAATACTATCCAGAACATAATCCTGTCAAACTGCAGGATTCTCTTTGTCCCAGCTAAAGCACAGGCAGGGACAAAGTCCAGGAAGTGAGGGCGGGACTAGCACTGTGCTCACTTTTGTCCTGTCTATCAGACTCCTGTCTGAAAACAGAGGATGGGGATACAGAGCATGCTGCATTAATTAGATAAATAGAGCCAGCACAGCAGACTCAGGGAGGAAGCAAATGCATGGTGAGTAAGGACGGGCTTAGTGCTTGCCTCGGACATGCCCCTTCATGAGCAGTGAATGTCAGAATGATGAGCAGCAGAACAGAGGGAATTGTGAGCCAAATACAGAAGCTAGACATAAAAAAAAAAAAAAGACATGAAAAGCATCGGTATGACCTAAAAAGTAACATATATAAGCATAATTTTTTTTCTGTGATATGACAGGCATGCTTTTATTCTATATACGATTTTCCTGGATTTTCGGCTGCAGAGCATAACCATAGGGCTCATAATCATATCTTCCTATTCTCAATCACAGACAAGGAAAACTAATGGACCTTCAGATTCTGGAGTGTAATGGGGTACTGGAGACCCAGGAGGAAACACGCGTAAACATAAAAAAAAATCCGTGAACATGTGTATCAGGTCGAATCTAGGATCCCAGTGCGGCAAGTCAATAGTGCTAACCGCTGAGCAACCATGAAACGAAAAGCACCTGTACGTATATAAATGATAATTGCATGATGTAAAGGTGGGCTCTATAAAGTCAGCAAGTAATACAGACTAGTGGTTGAGCAGAGCGCACCAGCAGTCGAGCACGCCATCCCCTTTGTTAATTTAGTTTGTCATTCAATACATAGGCAGTCCTCTAAAAAAAATAAATAACAGTAGTGTTGATCTGTTCATTACACCATTATAGGAAATGTGAAAATGACCCCGCTAAAGAACAATGCGGTTACAGCTGTGGCCCGGCTCAATGAGCAGTGTTTATGTCTAAAGTATCTCCTGACAACAGAGAGTAATAGCTCCCTTGGGGCTGGAGAGTTTAACTATAGGTCAACAAGGAAAAGACAAATCGGATCATCTTGTAATTACGGACAGAATATCAAAGTCATCCTTTCCCGCTAATACACCACTCCAACGTGGCATCTGATAATTAAACAATACACTTGGTCGCAGCGTGCCACATTCATCTCTATTTGGGAGATGTGGCCCCCGGGGCGCGGCAAATATTAGAAAGGCTCCGGACATATGCATGCAATTACTTTTGTTCGGCTTTAATTACGGCCGGCTTATGGGTGACTTTTATGCAAACTAATGAAAATTAGATTAAGCCAATGTAAAAAGATCCATCAGCGGAAAGCGACGTGCGGACAATTAAAGCCAATGCGTTACTGAAATCATCATGTCAAACGTGCTAAATCTCTGTGTCAACAGGGCTCCTGGAAAAGAAACCGCTATACGTGGCTGCCTGCCAGGCAGTCACCAGGAGGTCGCTGTCTTACTTAACATCAGTGTTTCTTAAAGGGGTACTCCCCTACATCTACAAGAGTGGGTGGCTACACAGATGTGCATCAATGTAGAGCAGTGTTTCCCAACCAGAGCGCCTCCAACTGTTGCAAAACTACAACTTACAGCATGCCCGGATTGCCTTCGGGTACTCTGCGCTGGTCAGGCACGTGAGTCGACCTGAACTGATACTGCAGTAGTGCGTGCAGCTGGTAATTTCTGCTGAGAACTTACTAACTGTGCCAGTACCGGGGGTCATGTCTCCTTGGAACTCCACACTAGACAAAGATTTTGAGCACTTACCCCGGCTGTAATTTAGATGCAGTTTTATAAGTTGGCTGCAGCTTGTATCTTGGCATGTTAATTAACCTCTTCAGGACATAGGGCGTATGGATACGCCCTGCATCCCGAGTCCTTAAGGACCGAGGGCGTATCCATACGCCCGTGGGAATTCCGGCCCCCACCGCTAGCCGGTTGGGGACCGGAGCCGGATGCCTGCTGAAATCGTTCAGCAGGCATCCCGGCATATCGCCCAGGGGGGTCATTATGCCCCCCCATGTCGGCGATCGCCGCAGATCGCTGGACAATTCAGTCCAGCGATCTGCGGCGATTCCGGGTCAATCGGGTCTCCGGTGACCCGGTGACCCGGAATTACTGGCTGTTCGGGGCCGTCTCTGACGGCCCCGAACAGCCAGAGCCTGCAGGGGTGAGGTGGCACTGATGCCACCTCACGATCGCCCTGATTCGTCGGCCGGATTACCGGCCGACCAATCAGGGCGCCTGCTGCGGGTGTCACTCCCGCACCCGCTCCGCCCCTCTTCCGGAGGGCGTGAGCGGGTGCGGGAAGACGACCCCCGGTGCTGGGGACCCCGATCCCCGGCGCCCCTGTTGGGATCGGGGCCCCAGGAGCAGCTGCGGCGGCGAGGGACAGTCCAGCGATGAAGCAACAGCAGGAGGTGAGTTACAGCCTCCTGCTGTTGCTTAGCAACAGCTCCCAGCATGCAAAAAGGGCATGCTGGGAGCTGTAGTTATGCAACAGCAGGAGGCAGACCACCACAACTCCCAGCATTCCCTTATGGGCATGCTGGGACTTATGGTTTTGCAACAGCTGGAGGCACATTATTTCTATGGAAAAGTGTACCTTCAGCTGTTGTCTAACTACAACTCCCAGCTTGCACAAACAGCTAAAGTGCATGCTGGGAGTTGTAGTGGTGCATCTGCTGGTTGCATAACTACAACTCCCAGCATGCCCGTTGGCTGTCGGTGACTGCTGAGAGTTGTAGTTTTGCAACAGCTGAAGGCACACTGGTTGTGAAACTCAAGAGTTTTTTTTTTACCTAACTCAGTGTTTCACGACCGGTGTGCCTCCAGCTGTTGCAAACTACAACTCTCAGCAGTCACCTTACACCATGCACCGTACATGCTGGGAGTTGTAGTTTTGCAACAGCTGGAGGCACACTGGTTGTGAAACACTGAGTTAGGTCACAAACTCAGTGATACATAACCAGTGTGCCTACAGTTGTTGCAAAACTACAACTCTCAGCAGTCACCGACAGCCAACGGGCATGCTGGGAGTTGTAGTTATGCAACAGCTGGATGTCCCCCCCCCCAATGTGAACGTACAGGGTACACTCACATGGGCGGAGGATTACAGTAAGTATCTGGCTGCAAATTTGAGCTGCCGCAAACTTTCTGCTGCAGCTCAAATTGCCAGCGAGAAACTACTGTGAACCCCCGCCCGTGCGACTGTACCCTAAAAACACTACACTACACTACCACAAAAAATAAAATAAAAAGTAAAAAACACTACATATACACATACCCCTACACAGCCCCCCTCCCCTCCCCAATAAAAATGAAAAACGTCTGGTACGCCACTGTTTCCAGAACGGAGCCTCCAGCTGTTGCAAAACAACTCCCAGTATTGTCGGACAGCCGTTGACTGTCCAGGCATGCTGGGAGTTTTGCAACAGCTGGAGGCACCCTGTTTGGGAATCACTGGCGTAGAATACCCCTATGTCCACCCCTATGCAATCCCTAATTTAGGCCTCAAATGCGCATGGCGCTCTCACTTTGGAGCCCTGTCGTATTTCAAGGCAACAGTTTAGGGCCACATATGGGGTATCGCCGTACTCGGGAGAAATTGTGTTACAAATTTTGGGGGGTATTTTCTGCTTTTACCCTTTTTAAAAATGTAAAATTTTGGGGAAAACAAGCATTTTAGGTAAAAAAAAAATAAAAATTTTTACATATGCAAAAGTCGTGAAACACCTGTGGGGTATAAAGGTTCACTTAACCCCTTGTTACGTTCCCCGAGGGGTCTAGTTTCCAAAATGGTATGCCATGTGGGGTTTTTTTTGCTATCCTGGCACCATAGGGGCTTCCTAAATGCGGCATGCCCCCAGAGCAAAATTCGCTTTCAAAAAGCCAAATGTGACTCCTTCTCTTCTGAGACCTGTAGTGCGCCAGCAGAGCACTTTTCACCCCCATATGGGGTGTTTTCTGAATCGGGAGAAATTGGGCTTCAAATTTTTAGGGGTATTTTCTGCTATTACCCTTTTTAAAAATAAAAATTTTTTGGGAAAACAAGCATTTTAGGTAAAATTTTTTTTTTTTTTTTACATTTGCAAAAGTCGTGAAACACCTGTGGGGTATTAAGGTTCACTTTATCCCATGTTACATTCCCCGAGGGGTCTAGTTTCCAAAATGGTATGCCATGTGGGTTTTTTTTGCTGTTCTGGCACCATAAGGGCTTCCTAAAGGTAACATGCCCCCCAAAAACCATTTCAGAAAAACGTACTCTCCAAAATCCCCTTGTCGCTCCTTCCCTTCTGAGCCCTCTACTGCGCCCGCCGAACATTTTACATAGACATATGAGGTATGTGCTTACTCGAGAGAAATTGGGCTACAAATACAAGTAAAAATTTTGTCCTTTTACCCCTTGTAAAAATTCTAAAATTGGGTCTACAAGAACATGCAAGTGTAAAAAATGAAGATTGTGAATTTTCTCCTTCACTTTGCTGCTATTCGTGTGAAACACCTAAAGGGTTAAAACACTTACTGAATGTCATTTTGAATACTTTGGGGGGTGTAGTTTTTATAATGGGGTCATTTATGGGGTATTTCTAATATGAAGACCCTTCAAATCCACTTCAAACCTGAACTGGTCCCTGAAAAATACTGAGTTTGAAAATTTTGTGAAAAATCGGAAAATTGCTGCTGACCGTTGAAGCCCTCTGGTGTCTTCCAAAAGTAAAAACACGTCAATTTTATGATGCAAACATAAAGTAGACATATTGTATATGTGAACAAAAAAAAAATGTATTCGTAATATCCATTTTCCTTACAAGCAGAAAGCTTCAAAGTTAGAAAAATGCTAAATTTTCAAATTTTTCATCAAATTTACGGATTTTTCACCAAGAAAGGATGCAAGTATCGACAAAAATTTACCACTATGTTAAAGTAGAATATGTCACGAAAAAACAATCTCGGAATCAGAATGATAACTAAAAGCATTCCAGAGTTATTAATGATTAAAGTGACAGTGGTCAGATGTGCAAAAAACGCTCCGGTCCTTAAGGCCAAAATGGGCTCCGTCCTGAAGGGGTTAACATGTTTACTAAGTACCAATAGGGATTGTTGTACCTAGCCCTGTGGTCCTTAACTATATATACCATTATTGGTTTATCCCCTGAGGATGTCTGCATTACTGGCGATAGAAAGGCGTTGGGAGGGAAATTGTCTATTGGTGATGACTGAACCATACAGCTCTATATGGTTGCATGCCGGAACAGTTGTTAAAGATAACTTGTTTGCCAATTTTTGCCTGCCATTTTTTAGCACCCTAATTTTTGGTTTATCTATATCTATACTCTTGGTACGAATGAGCACAATAGTTTATTTGCATTTTAGAAAGCTCTATTAAAAAGGTATATTTTAAACAGGAGATTTTTTTTGTACTCACCGTAAAATCTCTCGTAGCCTTCATTGGGGGACACAGAGACCATGGGTATATGCTCTTGCCACTAGGAGGCGCTAACACTAGGAAAAAAAGTAGGCTCCTCCCAGCAGGATATACCTGCCCACTGGAAGCGAGGTAATCAGCTTTGTCACAAAGCAGTAGGAGAAGCCAACCAAGAGACAAGTCCAAAAGGACCCCAGAAAGGAATCCTGAAGAAACACTCAACAACCAGAAAAGGCTATCTGGACAAGAATGAAGTCGTGGGTGAGTGCTGTGTCCCCCAATGAAGGCTACGAGAAAGAGATTTTACGGGAGTACAAAAAAAAATCTCCTTTTCTCGGTTGCTCTTCATTGGGGGACACAGAGACCATGGGATGTACCAAAGCAGTCCCTGGGGTGGGAAGAACAACACCAGAGGAAGGGAGTCAGTCCGGAGACTGAACCCCAGCCGTCCGTACGTCTCGTGGATGAGACCCTGGGCTAAAAGGCAACAGAGGCCTGGAACAGAGCGTCCGGCAGGACGCCAAGGAAGGGACCGTCCTTAGAAGAGAATCTAAACCAACAGGCCACAGAGAGAGACAAGAAGGGGCAATGCGGAGACCCGATGGGCCGAACCAACCTGGAAGGAAGTAGGAAACCAACTCCAAGAAGCACAAAACTAGACAGAGAGAGAGAGCCTGGTTGGGGGGAAAAAAAAGGGAACGACAAGATAACCCCATACAGAGGACCAACCGAAACCAGAGAACCTGGCGAGAAAACGCCAGGGAGAGTCGAAGGCGAGTCAGTCAAGGTGAAGACCAGAAAATTCTGGAAAAGAGAGACGGGAAACGTCTCCGGAGAGGCACGGTGCAGAAGAACTGAACCAAAAAGCTGTAGGTGCCAAAAAAACACTGTCCGAGGGACACAGTGTGAGCACCCAGGGAGAAGAGCGGACTTGGAGAGGACGCAACACAGGCTGAACAGCGGGAAGAAACCGCAGCTGCAGAACAGGACGTCACCCCAGCAGGGAGGGGAGGAAGGCTCTACATGAGTAGGGTGTCCAGAGCATATGTAGGGACACAGACATGGGTACCTCATGATAGTAGAGGGGTACCAAGACTGCCACCACGAAGGGAACCAGAGACATCCAAATGTCCGGAAGCATGGAAACTAGTCTCAGCAATCAACAACGTGCCACAACCATGCCCTGAGAAGACTAACGTTACGCTGTTAGAAAGGGGAACCAAGAGTGCTGCTGCGAGGTCCATAGAACCTGCAGGAAACACCCACACGCCATCTCTTAATGGTGCTACACACCAGAACTGCAGTTGCAGACTTAAGTGATGAAGGAAGAAAGAGGTGCAGAAAATATGCAGACACAGTCTGACTTACTGGTAGAAAGGTCAAATGTATCCGAAGAGCCACTTGTTTGGAATTTCACACTGAAAGTGAGTCACCGGACTTCTTCTGCTGGAGCGGCAGGAATGGGGAAGGTGACCTGGTGGATGAAAAAAACATGCAGAAAGTCTGGCTAATTGGCATAGGGACCGTGGACACACCGGTCCTGTCCTGGGAACCACACACTGAAAGTGGCTTACCAGCCCTTATCCGTGATAGCAGCATGCCTGTGGAGAGGGACCTGGGAAAGTAGGGAACCATGCAAACCACTACGTGGTGCATTGTGAAAGGCCCAATGGAGCAACATGGGGTCCATTGCACAGAACTCCAGCTTGGCAGTGGGATACCTGAACTTCCGCCAAGATGTGGGAAGTGTATGGTAGCTGACCCGACGTAGTAGTAAACCACGCAGACCACTGCCTGGTTGACTGGTATAGGGTTCCTTAATGCACAGAGCCACTTTTGAGAACCCTCCCACCAAAAGTGGGGTACTGGAGTGCGGCCGATCTGATGGGCGACCCTCAAGCAGAAGAAAGTCTGACTGACTGAGGTCAGCCCTGTGTACCTGCAGGGGACCCTCTTCCAGATCTCTCCCACCAGCAGTGAGATATTGGAAACCCCAGCCATACATGCGGCCGCCCAGGGATGGGAGACCGAATGAGTCGGAAACCGTGCAGACAACAGTCTGGCCAAACGAGTACACCTCCAGGTGCTGGTGATAAAGGAATAATAGTCATATCGCCGATCACTGTGCCCCCTTGGTTGCATATGGGAGGATGGGGAGGCCTAGGAGCCATGGATAGAATCCCCGCCACCGTGGCAGATCGGGGGATTCTGAGGAGCCATGGATGGTATGCCCATCGCCCTGTATAGGGTCCATAGGACACATCAGGGCACTTCTTCGGACACCGCGCAACGTTAGTAGGGTACCGGACCTCCAGCCACAGAGACATCAGGCATGTGAGAAATGACAGGCGGTGGAGGAACCACGCAGACCACTTTCTGACTTACTGGTATGGGTCCATAGTATGCAACAAGTCACTCCGTTGGACACCTCGCACTGGCCGAGGGGTACCAGAATGTCAACCACAGATGCGGCAGATATGAGATCGTTGACCTGTGGAGGAGGGAATCATAGTGTATGCAAGCGCCAAAAACCCTCCCCTGATGGATGACCGTCGGAGGAAGAACCCTGAAAAGGCCCTAGGCGTCCACCAGGAACGCAAAAGCCCTGTAAGGGCACCGCAGCGGAGCCGTACCCCGATGGGGAGGGACTAGGACCGGCCTTGGGCACCCCGATGGGGAGGGACTAGGACCGGCCTTGGGCACAGTAAACATGGTATGGTACGCAGGGAAAGGGGAAACCAGTCATGGAATGTAACTCTGGAATCTCCAGGGACCGCGTAACGGCCCGCCACCACGGTTCGTATATGCTCCATCATAGAGTGAGAACTCTGCAGAATTTGGTATGGCAAAGGAATAGGGCAAAAAACATTGTGCTGATAGCGCTATCTGGAAAAAAAGGCGGACCCCATATACAGTCCCAGAAAAGGACCCAGCAGATATTAATCTGATAAAAACAGATATTACAGGCAAAAACTGTAACAGCTATGAGCCGCTACAGAGGGAGGCACAAAAACACAATAACGTTAACAGCCACTAGAGGGCGTTTTCCAGTCAAAGAGATCAGACCAGACAATTTTTTATTTATTTATTTTTTCTTAAATTCCCGGCATTAATACCAGAGCCCAAGCCTGGACACGCTACAGGAGGAAAAGGGCGGAGCTAAACTCTGAGAAATTGCGATCCTTGCCTGTCAGGATGGGAGAAGAGAGGAACTGCAGGTGTCCTGTGAGACACCCTGGGAAAAGGGCCCACCCTCCAGGAAAGCGATGCTCCTCACTGCTGGAGCGAAGGGGGGGGGGGGTCGCAGCTGCAGAAAGGATCTGCAGGCTGCGACAAGCACCACCGACACTCTGTGCCAGTGGCTAAGCAGTAAAATGCGCGCCCCGGCAAGTCGACGCACTGCTGCACTAAGCCAGCAGCGGTGTGCAGCCAGGAGTGACTGTGAGCGCAGGGAGCTGCAAACTAAACAGGAGCGGTGATGCAGCGTGCTGTAAGAGCACCTATCGGTCGGAGGCCGGGGGGGGGGGGGGGGGGGGGGTAAGGTGAAGTGAGTTGTAGTTTTGCAACAGCTGGAGTCACCCTGGTTGAGAAACACAGCTCTACATTGATAGACATCTGTGTAGCAACCCACTCTTGTAGGTGTCACTTTTTCTAGGAAAAATAATCAATAAAACTCTTATAACTCAGTAGGGCAGATTTGACTAATTTTAATGCTTAGGTAATATAAAATTTATATTGCAGCCCTGAGGTGTCAAAGAGGCGTGGCCTTGCTGTGGCCGTGCCCTCAGGCTACAACAGCTCTCTGCTCTAGTCTGCTCTCAGTTTGATAGGCAAGGCAGAGCTTTGTTAAAATCTAGCACATGCGCAGTTTATGCAGTGTGGCGCAGAGAAGTGGTGCAGCCTGAGGGCACAACAGACCAAGGTCATGCCTCTTTGACACCTCAGGACTGCAATAAAGTAATTTTTTTGTAAAATTAAAGCAACAAGAAGCATGAATGGAGGTGTGAGTTTGAGCCCTCCACGAGACTGTTCTTCTAATCCCGCTCCTGATGATTTTCTGCCCGCTCACGCAAAGTGTTCGCTGCAATCCCGCAAAATGTGTGTCTAATCCGGCTAACATGCGTGTCCAATCCCTTCCGCTTTGGCTAACATAAGAATGTACGGACACTAGGGTACAATGCCCTGCACCCTCATATAGGAACGTACAGGTATACAGGAATATATATGAGGATGCAGAGCATTGCCCCCTAGTGTCTGTACATTCCTATGAGGGGTGGGGAGGGGGGTACAAATGCTCTATATCCCTTCTATGCCTTATATAGGAATGTACAGACATTAAGGTGCAATGCTCTGCACATACCCCCCATGTGTATAGCAGTGTGTGACTGTGGTTCGAGACTAAAGCTGAGCAGAGCATGATGGGATTTGGATTGGAGACTTAAAGAGGCTGCAGCTGTGAGGGATTGTGCAGGATTTGTGGGACCCGCAGGCATAGCACCTGAAGGCCCACACCTTTTGGGTTGGGTCCTGCGGGATCCCAATCCCAATGCACGGCTCTAGTGTAAAGGGAGCAGTATTAGACAATGTTGCTCATTTGGTGCAAGTTTTCCACGTGGCAGAATTATTTTGAGCTGGTCATACACGTTAGATCTGCGTCCCCAAAACTCACAGATTAGTGTATGGGGCCTCCTGACTGTCCCGACAGCAGATATCGGGGAAAGAGAAAAATTGGCTATGTTGAATTTTAACCGTCTGATGCTTTTGTGCCCTGGAAGACAATCAACTACCAGAGGTGTCGGGCAGCAGCTTTCTCCCTTTAATTCATGGAGGGAATCCAGAGATAGACTGCTTCCCTATATAAATAAGGCAACTCTTGCTGACACATTTGAGGGGGTTAAAAGGGTACTCCGCCCCTAGACATCTTATCACCTATTCAAAGGATAGGGCATAAGATGTCTGACCAGTGGCAGGACCCCACACGATCTCCCTGCTGCCCCCGGCGTTCGTTTAGAGCATTGGGTGCAGTGTCGGAAGCTCGTGACGTCACAGCCACGCCCCCTAAATGCAAGTCTCGTGACGTCTGTTACACCCCCTCCCATAGACTTGCATTGAGGGGACGTGGCCGTGACATCACGAGCCTCTGCCCCGCATCACCAGTTATCTGGCATGGAGCAAAGTTCACTCTGTGCACTGGATGTCTGGGGTGCCGCAGAAGAGATCACTGGGGTCCCCAACGGCGGGACCCCTGCGATCAGACATCTTATCCCCTATACTTTGGATAGGGGATAAGATGTTTAGGGGCGGAGTACCCCTTTAAAGGAAATCTGTCACCAGTGTCACCTGCACTACCTGTCGGTACCCACAGGTAGTGCAGGTGACACTAATCACAACGGTCTTCACCTTGTCCCGTTCCCTGGCGGGAATCTCCAGTAATCTTGGCCGTTAGCTCCAGCTCCGGGCACCCGACTTGGGGCACGGGCGGAGCTTAGTGATGTCACTGCTGCTGCGAGACCCAGCAGAGAGCAGCAGCGGTAGGGGTATGGGCGGAGCTAAGTGACCACGGCTGCTGCTCCCTGCTGGGTCCTGCTGCTAGAGAACAGCAGCGGTGACGTCAGTAAGCTCAGACCGTGCCCCAAGCTAGGCCGTAGCTTAACCCCTTAAGGAATCAGCCCATTTTCACCTTAAGGACCAGGCCATTTCTTGCACATATGACCACTGTCACTTTTCATTCTGATTCCCAGATTGTTTTTTCGTGACATATTCTACTTCATGTTAGTGGAAATTTTTTGTCGATACTTGCATAATTTCTTGGGTGAAAAATTCAAAAATTTGCTGAAAAAAAATTGAAAATTTCGAATTTTTCTAACTTTGAAGCTCTCTGCTTGTAAGGAAAACAGACATTCCAAATAAATTACATATTGATTCACATATACAACATGTCTACTTTATGTTTGCATCATAAAGTTGACATGTTTTTACTTTTGGAAGACATCAGAGGGCTTCATAGTTCAGCAGCAATTTTCCAATTTTTCACAAAATTTTCAAAATCTGAATTTTTCAGGGACCAGTTCAGTTTTTAAGTGGATTTGAAGAGCCTTCATGTTAGAAATACCCCATAAATGACCCCATTATAAAAACTGCACTCCTCAAAGTATCCAACATGACATTCAGCAAGTGTGTTAACCCTTTAGGTGTTTCACAGGAATAGCAGCAAAGTGAAGGAAAAAATTCAAAATCTTCATTTTTTACACTCGCATGTTCTTGTAGACCCAGTTTTTGAATTTTTACAAGGGGTAATAGGAGAAAAATTTGTAACCCAATTTCTCTCGAGTAAGGAAATACCTCATATGTGTAGGAATATGTGTTCGGCGGTCGCAGTACAGGGCTCAGAAGGGAAGGAGCAACAATGGGATTTTGGAGAGTGAATTTTGCTGAAATGGTTTTTGGGGGGCATGTCGCATTTAGGAAGCCCCTACGGTGCCAGAACAGCAGAAAACCCCCACATGGAATATCATTTTGGAAACTACACCCCTCAAGACACGTAACAAGGGGTCCAGTGAGACTTAACACCCCACAGGTGTTTGACGATTTTTCGTTAAAGTCGTATGTGTAAATGAAATTTTTTTTTCCCTAAAGTGCAGTTTTCCCCCCCAAATTTACAATTTTTACAAAGGATAATGGGAGAAAATGCCCCCCCAAATTGTAACACCATCTTTTCTGAGTATGGAAATACCCCATGTTAGGACATAAAATGCTCTGCGGGCGAACTACAATGCTCAGAAGAGAAGGAGTCACATTTGGCTTTTGGAAAGCAAATTTAGCTGTAATGGTTTTTGGGGGGCACGTCGCATTTAGGAAACCCCTATGGTGCCAGCAAAAAAAAAAAAAAAAAACACATGGCATACTGTTTTGGAAACTACACCCATTAAAGGGGTACTCCGGTGGAAAAACTTTTTTTTTTTTTCTTTTTTAAATCAACTGGTGCCAGAAAGTTAAACATATTTGTAAATTACTTCTATTAAAAAATCTTAATCCTTCCAGTACTTATTAGCTGCTGAATGCTACAGAGGAAATTCCTTTCTTTTTGGAACACTGAAGACATCACGACCACAGTGCTCTCTGCCGACATCTCTCTCCATTTTAGCAACCGTGCATAGCAGATGTATGCTAAGGGCAGCATGGTGGCTTAGTGGTTAGCACTGCTGCCTTGCAGTGCTGGGGCCTTGGGATCAAATCCCACTAAGGACAACAATAAATAAAGACTTATTATTATTATAATAACGTCAGCAGACAGCAGTGTGTTCGTGATGTCATCAGAGAGCATTCCAAAAAGAAAATAATTTCCTCTGTAGTATTAAGCAGCTAATAAATATAGGAAGGATTAAGATTTTTTAATAGAAGTAATTTACAAATATGTTTAACTTTCTGGCACCAGTTGATTTAAAAAAGAAAAAAAAAATTGTTTTTCCACCGGAGTACCCCTTTAAGGAATGTAACAAGGGGTACAGTGAGCCTTAACACCTCACAGGTGTTTGATGACTTTTTGTTAAAGTTGGATGTGTAAATGAAAAAAAAATGTTTTCACTAAAATGCATTTTTCCCCCCAAATTTTACATTTTATCAAGGGGTAATAGGAGAAAATGACCCCCAAAATTTGCGTGGACGTCAAGTGCTCTGCTGGCGCACTACAATGCTCAGTAGAGAAGGCGCTCCATTGATCTTTTGGAGAGAGAATTTGTTTGGAATGGAAGTCAGGGGCCATGTGCATTTACAAAGCCCCCCCGTGGTGCCAGAACAGTGGACAGAATTTAATATGGAGTGCAGTGAGCATTTACACCCCACTGGCGTTTGACAGATCTTTGGAACAGTGGGCTGTGCAAATGAAAAATTTTCTTTTTCTTTTTCACAGACCACTGTTCCAAAAATCTGTCAGACACCTGTGGGGCGTAAATGCTCACTGTACCCCTTATTACATTACGTGACAGGGGTGTAGTTTCCAAAATAGGGTCACATGTGGGGGGGGGGGTCCATTGTTCTGGCACTATGGGGGCTTTGTAAACACATGTGGCCTTCAATTCCGGACAAATTTTCTATTCAAAATCCCAATGGTGCTCCTCCTCTTCTGAGCATTGTAGTGCGCCCGCAGAGCACTTTATATCCACATATGGGGAATTTATATGCTCAGAAAGAATGGGGTTACAAATTTTGGGGGGCTTTTTTTTCCTATTTCCCCTTGTGAATAAAAAATTAGGGTAACACCAGCATTTTAGTGAATTTTTTTTTTTTTTCATTTTCCCATCCAACTTTAATGAAAATTCGTCAAACACCTGTGGAGTGTTACTATACCCCTTGTTACATTCCGTGAGGGGTGTAGTTTCCAAAATGGGGTCACATGTCGGTATTTTTTTATTTTTGCATTTATGTCAGAACCGCTGTAAAATCAGGAACCGCTGTAAAATCAGCCACCCCTGTGCAAATCACCGATTTAGGCCTCAAATGTACATGGCGCTCTCACTGAGCCTTGTTGTGCGTCCGCAGAGCATTTTATGCCCACATATGGGGTGTTTCCGTACTCAGGAGAAATTGCGTTACAAATTTTGGGGGTCTTTTTTTTTCCCTTTTACCGCTTGTGAAAATAAAAAGTATGGGGGGAACACCAGCATGTGTAAAATGTTATTTTTTTTGTTGTTGTTGTTTTTTTTTTTTTTTTTTTACACTAACAGGCTGGTGTAGCCCCCAACTTTTCCTTTTCATAAGGGGTAAAAGGAGGAAAAAGCCCCCCAAAATTTGTAGTGCAATTTCTCCCGAGTACGGAAATACTCCATATGTGGCCCTAAACTGTTACCTTGAAATACGACAGGGCTCCGAAGTGAGAGAGCGCCATGCGCATTTGAGGACTAAATTAGGGATTGCATAAGGGTGGACATAGGGGTAGTCTACGCCAGTGATTCCAAAACAGGGTGCCTCCAGCTGTTGCTAAACTCCCAGAATGCCTGGACAGTCAGTAGCTGTCCGGAAATGCTGGGAGTTGTTGTTTTGCAACAGCTGGAGGCACTGTTTTGGAAACACTGCCGTACAATACGTTTTTCATTTTTATTGGGGGGGGTGAACAGTGTAAGGGGGTGTATACGTAGTGTGCTATCCTTTATTATGTGTTAATGTAGTGTTTTTAGGGTACATTCGCACTGGCAGAGGTTTGCAGTGAGCTTCCCGCTAGGAGTTTGCTCTGCAGCGAATTTTTTTTTGCCACAGCTCAAACATGAAGCAGAAAACTCACTGTAAACCCGCCCGTGTGAATGTACCCTGGCAAACCTCCAGCTGTTTCAAAACTACAACTCGCAGCATGTACTGACAGACTGTACATGCTGGGAGTTGTACTTTTGCAACAGCTGGAGGCACACTGGTTGGAAAATACTGAGTTAGGTAACAGAACCTAACTGAAGGTTTTCCAACCAGTGTGCCTCCAGCTGTTGCAAAACTACAACTGCCAGCATGTACTGATCGCCGAAAGGCATGCTGGGAGATGTAGTATGTAGTTATGCAACAGCTGGAGGTACGCAACTACAACTCCCAGCATGCCAAGACAGCTGTTTGGAGATGCTGGAATTTGCAGTTTTGCAACATCTGGAGGGCTACAGTTTAGAGACCACTGCACAGTGATCTCCAAACTGCAGCCCTCCAGCTGTTGCAAAACTACAATGCAGCACAATGCATGGATGTTTGTTTAAATCTGTAGGTTGTCCTGGAGGTACAGATTAGACAGTGAAGGTCTATCCCAGGGTTTCCCAACCAGGGGGCCTCCAGGTATTGCAAAACTACAACTTCCAGCATGCTCGGACAGAATTTGGCCATCAACTATTAAAATCTACTTCCAAGAAAAACCCTTTAAGACCACGGAGGCATTAAGCTGTATCAACCTTGAAGGTTTTAAAGACAGAAATAAAGTTTCTACACTGCAAATACACTAAACGCACTTTGGCTCCAATAATAAGATAATATAATAGGATTAAAAGCTGCAAATAGGGCTAATGGCAAAAAAAATAATTTGGATGTCACATTTATACTACAATGTTCATTATGCATCAATATAAACTTAATACCTTTTTTTTCTGAAAGTAGAGTAAAATCAACCAAATTTCAAATGCGTCCTCATGTAATGAGAATGGGTGAAATGTACAAAATGACAACTCCTGACTGTCTGGGCGCAAAAATTGTTTCCTCTCACCGACACACGTGTGGGGAATGCCATCCCTAGGGTATCTTTGATAATACGGCTTTGTGCAACTTCTATTTACTTAATAGAAGAGCCTATTCAGAGCAGGCTATTCAGCTTTAAACAAACATCCATGCATTGTGCTGCAAACTCAGTAATTACAGCCCATTATGGCATACAGCGAAGCGGCACAGACACAGGACGCCCGCTGTCCTTACTGCCAGGGAAAAAAGAAAACATGAAACCAATTGTGACAAGGGGCCCAAATGTTAGCCTCTTGTAATAGCAATAGGTGAAAATGTAATTACTGGAGAAAAGATCTGTCCTGGCCCACAGATGAGTACATTGTACTAATACCGCGATCATCATTTAAGGGGGAACACTACACATTGCCTATAATTATGACCTCTCCTGCCAACAGAATCCATATACCTTTATCTGCATGAATAGCACATTAAAAAGATTCTGTAGGGACAATGAGGATGAACATATAATGGGCCCCTAAATAGGAAAAAAATTAAGTCAAATGGATTTTCTTTGTGCACTAATATGACCCTAAAATAAATCAATCTATCTATCTATCTATCTATCTATCTACCTACCTATATCTATCTACCTACCTATATATATATATATATATATATATATATATATATATATATATATATATACACACATGCAGATGACACTAAGCTTTGTAGCACGGTACAGTCTATAGAGGATGTGCATAAGTTACAAGATGACTTGGATAGACTAAGTGTCTGGGCATCCACTTGGCAAATGAGGTTCAATGTGGAAAAATGTAAAGTTATGCATCTGGGTACTAATAACCTGCATGCATCGTATGTCTTAGAGAAGGATCTGGGTGTACTTGTAGATCACAGACTACAGAATAGCATGCAATGTCAGGCTGCTACTTCCAAAGCAGGCAGGATATTGTCATGTATCAAAAGAGGCATGGACTCAAGGGACAGGGACATAATACTCCCCCTTTATAAAGCATTGGTACGGCCTCACCTGGAATATGCTGTTCAGTTTTGGGCACCTGTCCATAAAAGGGACACTGCGGAGTTGGAAAGGGTGCAGAGACGCGCGACTAAACTAATATGGGGCATGGAACATCTTAGCTATGAGGAGCGATTAAAGGAGTTTCAATTGTTTAGTCTTGAGAAGAGACGTTTAAGGGGGGATATGAGAAACATATATAAGTATATAAATGGCCCATACAAAAAATATGGAGAAAAACTGTTCCAGGTTAAACCCCCCCAAAGGACGAGGGGGCACTCCCTCCGTCTGGAGAAGAAAAGGTTTAGTCTCAAGGGGCGACACGCCTTCTTTACCGTGAGGACTGTGAATTTATGGAACGGTCTACCTCAGGAACTGGTCACAGCAGGAACAATTAACAGCTTTAAAACAGGATTAGATACATTCATGGAACAAAATAACATTAATGCTTATGAAGAAATATAAAATCCCATCCCTTCCCCAATATCGCGCCAAACCCCTACCCCTTAATTCCCTGGTTGAACTTGATGGACATATGTCTTTTTTCGACCATACTAACTATGTAACTATGTAACATACGTATAACATGTACGGCCATCTAAATATAAGGACTGACACTGCACTATTAATTGACATGATCATCACTGCAATAATAGGAAATAGCATCATTTTACAGACTAAAAAAAAATTCAAGTTCAACATATAAATCTTAAAAACATTTTTTTTTATTTTTTACTATATTTCACATTGTGAGCTTCGATGGGGACTTTTTAAATTTTTTTTAATTTTTGGTGCACTGTACCCGAAGATACTGCCATATCGTGTCAATGCATAGGGTGACACAAGCAATCTTCGAAACCGGCCCCCGTTCTCAAAAATCCATTTAATATATGGTCCCCAGATAGGGGACGTATCAGATATTAAGCTGATAAGAAATTATCTGGCATGGATTTGAAGTCCTTGTCATGGAAAAATAAAAATGAAATAAAGTGATATGATTGCATGGATTCTACATCTGGTGGCCTGGACGTGGATTAGCCGCAATGAAAAGGGATATCTCATGTCCAAAGCATAAGTTAAAGGGGTTATGCAGGAAAAAAACTTTTTTACATAGATATATATATCAACTGGCTCCAGAAAGTTAAACAGATTTGTAAATGACTTCTGTTAAAAAAGCTTAATCCTTTCAGTACTTATGAGCTGATGAAGTTGAGTTGTTCTTTTCTGTCTAAGTGCTCTCTGATGACACGTGTCTCGGGAACTGTCCAGAGTAGAAGCAAATCCCATTGCAAACTTCTTCTACTCTGTGCAGTTCCCGAGACAAGCAGAGATGTCAGCAGAGAGCACTGTTGCCAGACAGAAAACAACAACTCAACTTCAGCAGCTGATAATTATTGAAAGGATTAAGATTTTTTAATAGAAGTAATTTATATATCTGTTTAACTTTCTGGAGCCAGTTGATATTCCAGGAAAAAAAGTTTTTATTTTTTTTGATTTTTTTTTGATTTTTTTATATCCCTCTAAATTTGCAACAATTTCCAGCATACGCTCTGCAACTCCACAGAATACACAAGGAAAGCACAAATATAAAGAGCAGCGATTCCCCAACCAGGGTGCCTCCAGTTGTTGCACAACTACAACTCCCAGCGTGCCCGGACAGCCGTAGCTTTCCGGGCATGCTGGGAGTTGTAGTTGGGCAACATCTGGAGAAACCCTGGTTGGAAAACACGGATATAAAGGGATGCTTAGGGGAGTGTTCCCTACTAGCCTGCACACTGCTGAAATCCCGGCCAGCCAGCACTGTTAGGAGTCCCACTGCTTCATGAACAGAGCGGTGGTTGGTAACCTAGATGGATGAGAAGCAGACAACAAGTAGAGAAAAATAAGGATGTCTGGGAAAAGCTGCAACATACTCCGGGTGGAAAACATTTTTTCATATCAACTGGTTCCAGAAAGTTAAACAGATTTGAAAATTACTTCTATTAAAAAAAAAAATCTTAATACTTCCAGTACTTATCAGCTGCTGTATGCTCCAGAGAAGGTTGAATTGTATGTTTCTGTCTGACCACAGAGCTCTCTGCTGACACCTCTGTCCGTGTCAGAAACTGTCCAGAGCAGGAAAAAATATCCTTATAGCAAACCTCTCCTGCTCTGGACAGTTCCTGACATGGACAGAGGTGTCAGCAGAGAGCACTGTGGTCAGACAGAAAAGAACAACTCAACCTTCTCTGGAGCATACCCAGCTTTTGCCAACTCCTAAATGGCTAATCAGTTGTTCTGCTATTCAGGAATCTGAGAAAGCTGAATGACACATAACCAGGGCTCAAGTCCTGCAGGAACTCATGGGAACGGAGTTCCTGCACTTTTTCCACAGTAGGAACGCAGTTCCCATTAGCAGGAATCCTGCAGGACCAGCCCTAGCGGTACTCCGTCCCTAGACATCTTATCCCGGGGGTCCCACCTCTGGGGACCCCTGCAATCTTGGCTGCGGCACCCCAGACATCCGGTGCACGGAGTGAACTTCGCTCCGTGCTGAATAACTGGCAAAGGGAGGCAGAAGCTTTTGATGTCATGCCCCCTCCTATAGACTTGCATTGAGGAGCTGTGGCCGTGACATCACAAGCCTCCAGTGCTGCACCCAACACTCTAAACGAATGCCGGGTGCAGCAGGAAGAACGCGGGGTCCCCAGCGCCGGGACGACCGCAATCAGACATCTTATCCCCTATCCTTTTGATAGGGGATAAGATGTCTAGGGGCAGAGTACCCCTTTAAGTGGAAATCTTGGGTGAGTTCCCACACTTTTTTTTCAGAGGAGCTATGCTGGGGAACAAGAGTAAGATAGGGAGCCATGCTAGGTACAAGGAAAGAGATGGGAGCCATGTTGGGAACCAAGACTGAGATGAGGAGCCATGTTGGGGACAAGGAATGTATTGGGAACCCATACTGAGGACCAGAAATTAGATGGGGGCTATGCTTTAGACTAGGAGTAAAATGGGAAACCATGCAAGGGACCAGGAATGAGATGAGGAGCCATGCTGGACACAAGGAGCAAGAAGGGAAGTAAAGTTGTGGACTGGGAATAAGATGGGGAGCCATGATGGGGTCAATGGATAAAAAGCAGCACCATGCTAGAACCAGGGTTGAGATGTGGGGCTATGCTGTGGACTAGGAATGAGATTGGAAGTTTTGCTGAGGACTAAGAATTAGATATTGCAGTCTTAGTAGCTTCCCCCCCCCCCCCCCCAAATAGTGTGTATTAGAACATGTTTTTTGGGGCATTGTGTTTTTCCTATTGTAAGTCAATCTCAGGCAGAGGATGTAGTGAAAAACCGGCCACTCACCATTTCTCGTCTTCAAAGAAAAACTTCTTTATTCTTTATACTCACAAATACATATTAGGGAGAGGTACAGGACACCGGGGTGGGGGAATACAGATAGGCGACAAGCTCCGTTTCGCACTGTCTAGCCCTAGACAGTGCGAAACGGAGCTTGTCGCCTATCTGTATCCCCCCGGTGTCCTGTCCCGTTTTTCTTTTAAGACGAGAAATGGTGAGTGGCCGGTTTTTCACTACATCCTCTGCCTGAGATTGTATATGTATACTATTGCAACCTGAGCACCACCACACGTCACGAACAGCAGCAGGAACACAACATTGAGCCCACCGTCCCCATTCCACAGTTGCCGAACACATTTCTTCCATCTCATCCTATTGTAAGTCATTTGATTCAAGAATCTGAGGGGGAAAAAAATGCTTTTTATTTCCCTATTGACTCCAAGTATACACCATGATGCAATGTTAAAAAAAATTAAAAATAATTAAAAATATAAAAAAAACTGCATCCACAAACCGCCCTACATGTCATTGTAAGTGTCAAATTCAGTAACATAAGCACAGTACCCATGATTTACCTATTAGCACATCCATCAATCACAAATGTCCAATAAAATACTTCTGTCCAGGGTTGCACACTATGTTGCTCTTTCCAAAACAAACTCGTATTGGCAGGGCTTGTTGGCAAATGTAGTTCACCAGAGACTAGGCCTCACAAGAGCCAACACAGGTAACCCGAAAACTACAGATCCCATGTGTATATATAAAATACATGCTAACTGGAAAAGTAGAAGGTCCACGACCATTATACTTGGCACAACTAGTAACTTTTGTAATTTTTTATAAAGATGCTTTTAAAATCCAGGAAATGAGGCTGCAGTCTAAACAAGCCTAAATCCCATGGATGAATTGAGACCCATATGGAGGATTCAATTTATTTGCTGATCCAAGAAATGAAATGATTTGTGTACGACTTCCTGCTGACAAACCTTCAACTGGTGCCATGATTGCTAATAGAATTGCTGTTTTTACCATTAGGAGACCTGGCTTGAAGCCCTCCTCTATTTTTTGGTGTGAAAAATCCTAAATTATGGATATAAAAGTTTATTTTGGCACTCAATATTTTTGCTGGCATCACAGTGAGGGGCGAAAATATTGCAAGGAGAACAGGGTTGAAACTAGTTATACTTTTGTTTGAAACAGTTCCTTGTCTAGAACTAGGAATCATTAGGACACTGCTACTACTGAATAAAGAACAAAATGTGACATGAAAGAAGAAAAAAAAAATTAAAATAAGAAATACAATAACAATGGTCACATGACTGTGGCTTAAAGGAGAACCAGGGGTGTGGGAAAAAAAAAAATAAAAAAAATAAAAAAAAATACTTGTCCAAGGGACTAAAACGGAGCAGAATCTACTTGTCCCTCATAACAATCCACGTGTCCTGGTACAAAATAATTTTAACCCAAATAGTATGTAAATAAGGTATTTTATTAATAAAAACTTGATAGGCAGGACCAGTATGTCACCCCATTAGGTGGATAGGGGCCCTGATAAGTAAGTCCGCCCCATTAAAGTAATACTGCAGTGCGAAATAACTTAAAGGTTTGTAAACAGATTTGTAAATTTCTTCTATTAAAAAATCTTAATCTTTCCAATAGTTATTAGCTTCTGAAGTTTTCTGTTTAACTGCTCAGTGATGATGTCCCAGGACGTGAGTCATCAGAAAGCAGTTAGACAGAAAAAAACAACAACTTCAGAAGCTAATAACTATTGGAAGGATTAAGATTTTTTAATAGAAGTAATTTACAAATATGCTTAACTTTCTGGAGCCAGTTGATATATAAAAAAAGTTTTGGCCTGGAATACCCCTTTAACCTGACCGCTGGGAAACCCCTCCTTCCCGATCTGTTCTAAGGGGCCCCGGCAGGTATGGGGGCTTGTCCGCATGACACAGCGGCCGACACGTGCACCCCCCCCCCAGAACATTCCCTTCATGCCGTCTGCTGGGGCCTCATACAAGAGATAGGGGGGGGGGGTTGTCCCAGCGGTCAGACCCCCGCGATCTATCACTTATGGGATAAGTTATTTTGCACTAGAGTATTCCTTTAAGCACGTAGTCCCCCTTCAGGTAGGCATGCCCCTTTATCAGGTAGGGATCAAGTAGGGCCCCCTGCGCCATTATGTTACCCCCCCTCTGATGCTCCCTGTATGATTATATCCCCCCCCCCCCCGATGCCCCCTGCGCCATTATATTCCCCCCTCTGATGCCCCCTGTGCCATTATATTACCCCCCCTGATGCCCTTGCGCCATTATATTCCCCCAGCTGGAGTCTATGGGAGTTTAGTTACAGGGCAAAACTGATTGCCCAGTTATATGTGAATTCTTTAGGCATTTAGCCCTGCTTGCCCGAAGCAGGGCTAAATGCCTGAAGAATTCAACTGCACAGCACCTGGAACTGCATGTCCCGGGCGTCAGGCGATACAATTTCCACACCCCTGAGAACTATCATGTAGGACATCCAAATGATAAGGGATAAGTGTCTGATCGTGGGGGGTCCCTTTGGTCAGACTCCTCGCGATCAGACACTTTTCCCCTATCCTTTGGATGTCCTGCATGATAGATTTCCTGCATAGCAACTCCACCAGTCCCCAGGAATGGAGTGTGTATCTCCTTGTATGATAGGTTCTCCCATAGAGATATATGGAGGGGGCGTGTTGATCGATTCGTGCGGGGGTTAACACACTCCATCCCTGGGGAGTCCCGGGTGCTGTGCAGGAGGATAAGTTGTAGGGTTTAAGTTTTCCTCCTTTAGAAATCTGAAATTATATGTACGTCTGTACTGATCAGCTATAACATGAGCCCATGGAGGTCACATCTCACAACTTACTGGATTTTGGTCCCTTTCAGATGGGCCATCATATGCACTAAAAAAACGCTGATCTCAAAGATTGGCACGCGTTTAAGGTGTGTATTATATGGCTCTACTATTGTGTGGACAGAGCAGCACAAACTACTGCTGGATCAGCCATACATTTAGGGTCCTCAGTAGGATTATCGGCCATACATACTGCCCTTGTAATAGGCCCAGCTATCAGCCAACAAACAAGCAAATACTTGTTCATTGTCTAATCGGTTTTGCAGGTTTAAAAAATAAAATAAACTTAATAAAATCATTGTCCATCAATTGTAATAGGGGATGTTTGGCCAATTAGTAATGGAAGTAAAGGGCTGCGCAAACAATCCAGGGATCGTTCATAATAGTCAAGTCACTTAAATGATCCTAAACAGTAGAAATGTGCCTACGGAAGAAGCACTTGCTAAGTGCGAAACGGAGCTTGTTGCCTTTGTACCCCCCCCCCCCCCCCCCGTTCCTTCCCTCTCCCTTTGTATATTTGTGAGTATTACATGCTGTACATGCTGCAATAAAAGCCAGAAGATGGACTATGGCGAGTGGCCGGCTTTTCTTTCTTTCATATGATTACCACTTAAATGATCGCCAATCCACAAGATCGGCACTCGTTTAGTACGTGCATTGGCATGTCTGAAAGGCCATTACTAATGTCATTCATTGGCCGCACATCCCCTAATACACAGATCTGTGGCCATCCCAAAATTTTTTATTTAACCTGCCTAAGGGTAAGTTCACCTGCGCGGATTTACAGCGTATTTTACGCTGCAAATCCGCTGGTGAAGGCCCGCTCTATGCTGGCTTTACATGTGCCTGCTTGTAGCGGCAATATGACGCCACCAGCAGACACACTGTGATGTGCGAGTCACAGTATACTTGTACCTCGCGGGAGCTCTCTGCTTAGCTCAGAGCAGGGAGAGTGGCGAGTACGCCGCGCACATCGCTGCACTGTGTCTGCTTGTAGCGGCGTATTGCCGCTACCAGCAGGCACATGTAAAACCAGCATACAGCGGGGCCTTCACCAGCGGATCCACAGCTAAATACGCTACAAAAATCCGCTCGTGAGAACGTACCCTAAAAGATGCAAAACGCCAACAAACAAGTTGGTTGATCACTGGTCAGATTACAAAGAGTGGTATTGGTCTTTTTGGCTAATAATAGGCTTGTGTAATAGGACCATTAAAGGACGTGCTGCTAACATTTTGGGGCAATGAGCGCTGAGCTGGATAATGTTACATTAGTCAAGCTAACATTTTAATGCTAAATACCACAGGAAACCTTCAGAGGTCTTGTGAAGTCCATGTCTCAATAGGGTTAGGGCTGCTTTGATGGCATGAGGGAACAATATTTTGTAGGTTATGACTGAGCAGCGTATATCTTGTCAACGAACGCAGTTTTGGCAAAACAAATCTTCTCCGCTGCAGCAACACCACAGCATGTCAATATAGGGTATCTATTCCCGCCATACTTGCCTATGTGCATTCACACAGGTCACCTTAGTGGTTTAGGGCATTTGCTGAGGCAAATAAGATGGCACCTTTACAACAGCTGAATTAAAGGTTCACAATGGGGGAGATTTCTCGAAACCTGTCTAGAGGAAGAGTGGTGCAGTTGCCCCTAACAACCAATCAGATCCCTTCTTTCATTTTTCACAGGGCTCTTTAAAAATGAAGGAAGGGATCTGATTGGTTGCTATGAGCAACTGCACCACTCTTCCTTTACACTGGTTTTGATAAATCTCCCCCTATGTGTGGAGTTTAGAACTATTCAGAGCAGCCTTTGTTCTTGGCTGGAGAAGGCCTTTTCATGCGGGAAAGTGCACTGCGCATAGTTATTAAAGGGGTATTCCAGGAATTTTTTTATTTGACTATGCTACAGGGGCTGTAAAGTTAGTGTAGTTCATAATATAGTGTCTGTACCTGTGTGTGACGTTTTTCTCACAATTCTTATGTGATTTTCACCTCAATATTTATTTTTATCAGCATACAAAATGACTGTTGTCTCAGATTTTTCCCAGCTTGCAATGCGGCCGAGACCTGACTCACTAGTCAGCTGATGACAGGGAGCCTGTCTGCTTCAATGGGTGGAGGGATCAATCTGCAACTAATGCAACAGCTGTAGGCACCCTGATTGAAAACCACAGATCTTTTGTTTCAATGGGTGGGGTGACTGATGTGTGGGAGGGAGGAAAATAGAATTGTGGGATTTGTAGTCAAAAAAATAAAAGTCAAACAGGAAATACAAGTTCACAAAAAGCTATCCACAGTGTTATGGTAATCTCACAACATAGCCATTTATCCCCAAGACGAGCGCAGATCCTTCCTAAGCATGTCCATTACTGCCTGCCAGGTACGTACTAAAATCCCCTTATGGTGGACAACCCCTTTAAATGGTGCACCTCCATGACTTTAAAGGAGTACTTCCCATCCTAGAGATATGCTATAATGTCCTGTTCATCCTCTGGGACCCTTACGAATCCAGGGAATATACACATGCAGACCCATATACATGCATGCCCGATATGATTGCCCATCTAGCAGATGAGAGTCAGTCAGCAGAGATGTGCAGCCCCACAATCCCAGCGATCAGCTGACAAACGAGCAATTGCGCAATCATTGACAATTGGAAACAGTCTATTCGGCCAATAATCGTTCTTGGGGGACAGAGTTTCTTGCATTTTTAATGCACAGCGCTGCTCTCCCAGCCACCCAGCATGAACAACATAGCCACATTCACAGAGTATCCTAGTAATAGGTCATAATTTTAGTGGAAACGCATCTTTAAATGGGCAATGTCATTATCAAAAACGTTGGCAAAATGTTACTTTTCTAATATACTACATACATTTTTTTAATCTCCTTCTCTCTTAGAGAGGAGGGGGGTTACAGAGCAGCCTGCAGTGATTGGATGAGGTGACTCACGGAGGAAGTGAATGCATGGTGAGTGAGGGAGAGCTCAGTGCCTGCCTGGGATGTAAAAGCAGTGGATGTCAGAATGAGTGAGCAACAGAACAGAGGGATTTGTGAGCCAAATACAGAAGATGGGGCAATCATTTTTTTTGGAGTTCACGATACGGTAAATATGACATGCTAACGTTATTCTATAGGTCAGCACGATTTCAATTATAAAAAACTGATCATTTTTGTTTTGTTTTACAGCAAAAAAATCTAATTGAAAAAGAATTAAAAAAAAATAAATAAAAAAATAAAAAGTTTGTTCAATGCCAAGTCCTACCCCTATAACTTTTTTCATTTTCCACCTACCAAGCTGTGTTAGCATTTAATTTTTGCTCCATGAGCTGTAGTTGTTTTTCATCACTTTTTATGAAGTTTTTTTCTGGGATGGGACCAAAAATTAGCAATTTTGGCATTTAAAATTTTTTTTCCTTTACGTCATTCACCGTGCAGGTACAGGAACATTATTAAATAGTTTGTACAATTACGCACATGGCGATACAAAATATATTTATAAATTTTTTTTTTTGTACAGTGTTTTCTTTAAAAATAGGAAAAGTGGGTGATTAGAATTTTTATTGCAGTTTGTTAAAAAAAAAATTTGTTACACATTTTTTTGCTTTCCCCCTAGAAGCCTATAATAACCCATCATCCTATTGCATTACAATTGATCTATGTTATCTGCGCTCGACTGCTAATGGCCTTAAGCCATCACAAAGCTGGGGAAGACGCAGAAGACCAAGTAAGGCCCCGGGCTTCCCCAGCAACCCATCCTCACCACGAGATGATATCGGGGGGTACTTGTGCCATAATCCCCTCACAGATACCCATAATGTACCAGTATGTCATGGGTCAGAAAAGGAAAAACACAGATTTGCTTCAACATTATTATTTCCTGCTTTCAGGTTGCAGCAGAAGTCAAAAACATCAAGAACACCTCAAGACAGCGAACTAATAAAAGAGATGGACTGGTATGGTATAGTATACTGCATTTCACATGATTAGTACTTACCCTCAGTGACAGGCTGTAGTTTAGTGGAACGCTCTGAATCTGGGGAATGGAGAGGTTCTGGTTCTTTCAGGCATTCCAGCTGCATAAAGGGATCATAGTCTTCAGATGCCAGATCTGAAAGGCTCAGGGGAAAGTACCGGGGGTTGCTGAAATGTTGCGAGCCATAAATACAGTTATGTAAAACCTGCAAGAAGATTCAAAGAAAACAATTAAAAGATCATCTGAGCAGAAACTGCATTACACCTGTGTAAAGGATCGGATATCGTCATTAACTATGTGAAAATCAATATGCATCCAAGTATAATGAATTACACCGCGGACCAAAGGAGCTTTCCTGATAAATGTCCTAATCAACCAAAAAGAGATTGTAACGGAGGTCAATGCACTTTATATACTGAATACACCTAGATAGAGAGTATAGTCTTATGAGCGTTAGGTATGAACATAAGACACCAGAGTGTAACAAAGGAATTGGCCCAATTTTTTTTGATGCGCCCCATTGAAACAGCAATCCAAAATTAAAAGAAACCAGTGAACAGAGAAGTCTTGTAAAAAGTAATAAATCACAAATATAATGCCATGCTTTCACCTTTTAAAAAGGAGATTTTTTGTACTCACCATAAAATCTCTTTCTTGTAGTCTTCATTGGGGAATCAGGAGACCATGGCTATTATGCTGCTGCCACTAGGAGGCTAACACTAGGCAAAAACAGAAGTCTGCTCCTCCCAGCAGGATATACCCACCCACTGACCCAGAGCTAATCAGTTGTGCCACAAAGCAGTAGGAGAAGCCAAAACAACAAAGGAGAGATGTCCAAAGGACACCAGAAAGAACCCCCCAACAGGTAACGAACAACCTGACTAGGTAACCGAAAATGGGTGGGTCCTGTGTCCCCCAATGAAGGCTACGAGAAACAGAGACCAGCCTCAACTGTAGGACTCAGGCTGAGGAGGGAGTATGACAAGAAAAAAACTACTGAGCACGCTCAGCAAGAAGGGAAGAAGGTGGAAACCAGAAGCCGCTGGAAAAGGATGAAGAAAGACACAAAGCAAGACCCACGTCCAGGTCCGAGCACAAGGACAAGCCAGCCAGGAAGAAGGCTAGGCCATGGACCACACTGCTGACCACCCGACCAAGAAGCCCAGGTACAATAGCCAGTCCCAAAGCCACCCTGCGAGAAACCGGGTGGAAGAGAAAATTCAGATTACGCCGCATAGCCTGGAAAGGTGGGGAAAGTGCACTTCAAGGAGGACTACGCCTGTCTAGGAAGTGCGAATTAGCCAGACAGGGGTAATCAGAATGACTACTAGGTCTGCACAGGCGAAGGGACACAAACAGTGACGAGGCAAGAGCTGTCTTGCAACACCGGAGCAGCCGCCATCAGAACCAGAGGTTCACAGATCTGGAAATAAGTTGAGTGACCTCGGAGTCCCACACCAGCAGATTCTGAGCAAACCCAAGTCTGAGCCAAACGCCCCAGGTTATGTGCTGCAGAAAGGAGGTGGAGAGGCAGAGGAAGACCGCATCCCATAAGAACAGCAGAGAGGATCAGGACAGGGACCCCGCTAAGCCCAGAAACAAACCCTGCCAAGGTTGAAGCATCAGGAGAAGCATCAGGAGAAGCATCAGGAAAACCATCCTGGAGAAGGAGACATGTAACAGCCACCTGGAAGGTAGCCCAATGCAAGAAGGTCCTGAAAAGGTAAAATAATGAGGGAGAGGGTCCCGAACGAGTCTGGGACCACAAGGGAAGGAGTCATATACCCTACGGGAGAACAGCAAGCAGAGTAATAGGCATCACTACTATTGGGATTATTACTCTGCAAGAATGGACCAAATTATTCCAGGGGGAAACATCCCAGGAAACCAATTCACAGCGAGGGAGATGGAGGGGAAACAGCTGAGGTGTCCGTTAACTGAAGCAATAAGGCGCAGAAACAGAAGACATGCTCTGGGCGAGGCAGGTCGCCCACCAAGACTGTCGTCCAAGCAAGGAACAACTGACACTCCCCAAGGAGGGAGATTGACATGCATAGAAGGGGTCATATTAGGGTGCTTTCACACCATGTTTTTTGCCTACAGAAGCCAGATCCGGCTGTGGGGTGGGAAAACCGTGCTCTCCTGTACCCCAGCCAGACCGGTGTTGAAATCCATTTACTTTAATGAGCCGATCTGAGTCACCGTTTGTCTTCGATTGGCTCTTTTCTGCCCTGCATCCGATTTTGTGACCGGACCTAAAACCGTAGTATACTATGGTTTTAGGTCCGGTCAGAAAACCGCATACGGGGCAAAAATGAGCCAACCGGAGTTAAACGGTGACTCCGGTCAGCTCATTAAAGTCAATAGATTTCAGCGCCGGTCTGGCTGAGGTACAGGAGCGCACGGTTTTCCCCTCCCCCAGCCGGATCCAGCAGCTGTAGGCTGAAAACGTGGTGTGAAAACAACCTTAGGCTGACAATACTTTGCCTAGAAAGGAGAAAGGCAATGACCGCATAAGAAATAGTAGGCAACCTACAACACCCAACCTTATGCCAGGACGGCGAACAACGGCCGCAGGAGTAATTGTAAGCCTCCTATAGTAGGCAATAGTAGTAGGTAGCAAGACCACGAATACTCTCTGCATGGAAAGAAGAATGTGACGGATGAACTAGCTGGAGCAGCAGGGCTTACTAAGCTCACCATTATGCCTCCACTGGGAAGGAGAATGTGAACACTGGACTAGCCAGGGCCAGAATCAACCCTGACATGAATTCACCTTATTACCCTGCGAACAACTCCCCCGCAAATGCAGCACACAGCGTGCTCCCCTGGACGTTTGGACATTGTAGAGAGTCCTTTGAATAAGAAGGGTCACCCCTTCGGCAACTCCCACTTGCAGTGGAGTACCGGAACTGCAGCTGCGGAGGTCTTTAAACACCTGGCAGCCAGCTAGCCTACCAGGATTGCGGCAGCCACATGTGAAGAGGGGGGGGCAACCCGGAGGCCATGTGGGGACTGGCCTAGCACAGCCACGAGTAATGGTGGCTGGGCACTTTCTCCCTAATCTGGAGAACTCCAGACCTGTGTCTGCCTCCTACTGACACTAAGCTAAAACTGATTAGCTCTGTGCCAGTGGGCGGGTATATCCTGCTGGGAAAAGAAGACTTTTTTTGCCTAGTGTCAGCAGCATAATACTCAGTCTCCTGTGTCCCCCAATGAAGCGACCTAGAAATAAGATTTTTTATTTATTTAACAAAAACAAAAAAACTTTTGACATGTCACAATTAGACCCAGACTATCATACAATTTCTATGTCTGACTGTTGTCATGATGTTCAAGTTATTGCACATGAGGTTTGCTTTATGCCAGATATAACAAGACCCATGTCTTCCCAAAAGTTCCACCTTTCCGAAAGTTTATCCAAAAAGTCTAGTTTTTTAGCAAATGCAATGTTAGCCTTTGTGTTCTTATCGGTCAGTAGTGGTCTGAACTTTACAACCCAATGATGCCATTTTCTGCCCAGTGTCTTTCTCATTGTGGAATTGCCACACTGACACTGACCTTAACTTAAAGGGGTATTCCCCTGGAAAACATTTTTTTATTTTTTATTTTTTTAAGTTAAACAGATTTATACATTTTAAAAATCTTAATCCTTCCAGTACTTATCAGCTGCTATACACTACAGAGGAAGTTCTTTTCTTTTTAAATTTCTTTTCTGTCTGACCACAGTTTTTCCAGTGGAGTACCCCTTTATCCCCTTAAGGACCAAGCCCATTTTGACCTTAAGGACCAGGCCAATTTTATTTTAGCATTTTTGTTTTTTTCCTCCTCCCCTTCTAAAAATCGTAACTTTTATATTTTCATCCACAGACTAGTATGAGGGCTTGTTTTTTGTGCGACCAGTAGTACTTTATAATGACATCATTCATTTTACCAAAAATGTATGGCGCAACCAAAAATATACTATTTGTGTGGGGAAATTTAAAAGAAAACAGCAATTTTGCAAATTTTGGAAGGTTTCATTTTCATGCCGTACAATTTACGGTAAAAATGACACGTGTTCTTTATTCTGTGGGTCAATACGATTAAAATAATACCCATGATTACATACTTTTCTATTATTGTACCACTGAAAAAAAAAATGCAAACTTTTTAACCAAATTAGTAAGTTTAAAATCCCTCTATTTTGATGACCTATAACTTTTTCATTTGTCCGTATAAGCAGCGGTATGAGGGCTCATTTTTTGCACCGGGATTGGTACTTATTATTGATACCACATTTGTGTATATAAGACTTAATTTTTTTATTATTTTTTTTTTTTTTATAAAATGTGACAAAAAAAAGCAGCATTTTTTTTTTTTTTTTACGTTCACCGCATGGGATCATTAACATTATATTTTAATAGTTCAGACATTTACGCAAAAGGGTGATACCAAATATATATAAAAAAAAAAAAATATATATATATATATATATATTTTACACTTTTTGGGGGTAAAATGGAAAAAGGGACATTTTAAATTTTTATTAGGGGAGGGATTTTTCAAATTTTTTTTACTTTTTTTAAATTTTTATTACCCTTTTTATGTCCCCATAGGGGACTAGTTATAGCAATCATTTGATTGCTAATACTGTTCAGTGATATGCATAGGGCATAGCACTGATCAGTGTTATCGGTTATCTTCTGCTCTGGTCTGCTCGATCTCAGACCAGAAGAAGCCGGAAAGGTGGCGGAGGCAGTTGAGGGGACCTCTGTCCGCCATGTCAGCTGATCCCTGCGGCCGTGCCGCGGGTGATCAGATCAGCATAGAATGTAGTCACGCTTCCGCAGATGCTGTGATCTGTATTGATCACAGCATCTGAGGGGTTAATGGCAGACATCGCTCCAATGCTCGCGGTCATGTACAGGACGTAAATGTACGTCCTCGTGCGCGAAGTACTGCCGAACTAGGACGTACACTTACGTCCATGGTCGTTAAGGGGTTAAGCAAGTGAGGCCTGGTGTTCTGTAGTCTGGATTCTTTTATGATCACCTGAATTCATCAATGCGCTCTTGGTTTTCTCTATTTCTGGATAATGGGGGACATGTATCAAAGATTTTACCCCTGTTTTGTGTGTATTTTTTTGCGCAAATATAAGCCATCTTGGACTTAACGTAGCAAGATGCTCTAAATCATTGATTCTATTTTCCAAAGAGTGGATTTAGGAGATTACTATATTTACCTGCAATTTATGAAGCTCATTGCGCTTGATTGATAAATTTAGCGCTTCTGCATAAAATTTAGAATTCGGGAAAAGGGGTAAAATGCTTCTACCATACACAAATAATGATACATGTCCCCCAATGGCTCTCACTGGGGTCAGCTGGAGTCCAAAAAGCCTTTGCAAAGGCTTGTAACCCTTTCAAGACTGGATATCTATATTTGAATCTGTCTACAAGGTGGCATCACATGCTGGGTGTGGCTATTAAAAATTAACTCATGTTTGATGGGGGAAATGACTTTTTCCACATAGGGTCAGGTAGAGCTGTACATACTTTTTCCTTCAAAAAATGTAATCCTCATTTTAAAAAACTGCATTAAGTCAACATTTTGGGTTGAAGGAATCTCCAGGAAATGAAAGAGAAAAAAAAGAAATATGTGGGCACTTTCAATTTTTTTCCATTTTGTGGAAATTCCTTTAAAGACACTGTTGGATAGCTGTTAGGGTCTAAAAGTAAGGCCCCTTTCACACTGCTGTTGTGCCCTGTCAGAAAATGTCCGTTAGGCTCTTTTTTTATTTGTGCCTTTAACGTTATCCGGATGGGTCCCAACGGGCAACAACGGGTCCCAACAGATCTCATTTACCATTATGGGGTCCGTCGGACGGCGTTGTTTTTTGACAGGAGAATCTGGAGAAAATGACATTGCACGTTGTATTTTTTCTCCCGCTATGCTACTGCTGTATCACAACGGCAGTGTGAAAGAAGCCTAAACTGTACCTCTCCTGCAGCTGACTGTGGTTGCAACCTTATAAAATATCCTTATTTATTTCTCAGCCGAGTGTCAAGGAGGCGGAGTCGAGCTGCTTAAGTGCCAGAGCCTGGATAGGGGATAAGATGTATAAGGCCGGAATACCCCTTTAAATTTCACATCAACTAAAACAGGTATACACAAGTACCTCCATTAATTCTCTAATAATATCCTATGAGGCACAATGTAAACCAAAAAATATATACTGATTTGCTTCTTAAATTTCAGGTAAGCTTAGATCTGTCTAGGTGGTCACAGTGTAAAAGACTAAAGAAATGGTTCTTTAAAACTGTACACCATTGGATGACAATGTATATAGCCAGACATGCTCGTTCAATAGACTGCTTTATCTTGCACTTCAGCATTTACAGTATGTGAAACAATTTCCAAAATTATTCATATAAGAATTTGCAAATCCCACCCTATTTGTGCAGGTCGTGTGTTCCAAAACCATCGCAGCCAACTCTCATATATTGTGCAGCCGCACAAATCAACTGAACCCATCCTGGGGGCTGCAAGCTGCTGTTTTATTCATCATACATGTAGCCAGCAGTTGGATTTCATACACTGGCACAGTTATTCTATGCCCTGTATACAGCTGACAAGTTTATATAGTGGCCCCTCCAAGGGTATATATGGACATAACAGAGAGGTTCCTCTATCAGGACCCCCTTTATGAGCCAGAACCAAGGCATGCCCTGCAGTAATGGCTCCTATTCTGGCAGATTCAAGCCATCCATTACATGAACAGCCATTCATCTGGACAGTCGCCATGTAACACATTTTATAAGTGTTGTCTCTGTTTGGATAAACCCTTTATTGCTATTTATTCAATGCAATAGGTTTTACTTGCTTTACAGTATGATTTTTTTGTATTTCAGATGAGAATCATATTTTTAAACAAACAAAAAGCAAGATGGTCCTACCAAAATATACGACAAGACATTCAAGACAACACACTTTGTTACCTAGCCCAGAGAACATGCAAAACAGATTTAACCCCTTAAGGACGCAGCTCATTTTCACCTTAAGGACGGAGCCATTTTTTGCGCATCTGACCACTGTCACTTTAAGCCTTAATAACTCTAAGATGCTTTTACCGATTATTCTGATTCCGAGATAGTTTTTTCGTGACATATTCTACTTTATTCTGGTGGTAAATTTTCGTCGTTCCTTGCATCCTTTCTTGGTGAAAAATCCCCAAATGTCATGAAAATTTTGCATTTTTCTAACTTTGAAACTCTCTGCTTGTAAGGAAAATGGATATTCCAAATAAATTTTATATAGATTCACAAATACAACAGGTCTACTTTATGTTGGCATCATAAAATGGACATATTTTTACTTTTTGAAAAAATTAGAGGGCTTCAAAAGTATAGCAGCAATTTTCAAAATTTCAGTCTAGGCATGCTGAGAGTTGTAGTTTTGCAACATCTGGAGGGCTACCGTTTGGGCACCACTGAAATAGTGGTCTCCAAACTGTGACCCTCCAGATGTTGCAAAACTACAACTCCCAGCATGCCCAGACAGCCATTGGCTGCCTGGGCATGCTGGGAGTTGCAGTTTGGCAACCACTAGAAGGGCAGCAGTAAATATCGCAGTAAATCCCCCCCGTCGCTTCCCTACCTGCGCTGCTGATCTCCGCAGATGTCACCGACGATCGGCGGTCCCCACGGCATCTTATTTGCAGGTACCGGCCGCCATCTTCTTCCCCCGTTCTGCCCGACATCCATGGGTGGGCAGAGCGGGGGGTTTCCATGGCAAACCCCTGACTTCCGCTGCCATTGGTCAGCATTCATTGCTGACTAATGGCAGGGGATAGGAGGAGATCGCAGCACTGCAACCTCGCTCCTATCCCTCAGGATGATTCCAGCCTGGAAATAGCAGAAAATCGCATGTCTGAATTGACATGCGATTTCCTGCGATCGCCGACATGGGGGGGGTCTCAGGACCCCCCCCTTGGCGATGTGCCGGCATGCCTGCTGAATGATTTCAGCAGGCATCCCGGTCCGGTCCCCAAGATGCAGGGCATCCTCCATCTTCCTCCTGAAGAGGTTAAACATAGAAATCCCTGTACGTGAGGGCTCAGCTCGGCCAAGTGTTCATGTGTTCTAGACAGAAAGTGGAAGGGTAAGGCATTGCCAAAGCCCTTAGGTGGCAGTTTATTTCTTCAAAAACAAAAGAAAAGGGGAGCTGAAATAGAAGATAGGATCCAGTATAGGGCACCCCTCCAGCATAAGACAATATTTTTAGAGAGATAGAGGATTCCCACAGGAACATTTGATGGGCATTTACTTAGACGTAGACTCATCACTCATCAGCCAATAATAAGGAAAGGCATTTGGCACCATGAAACACTATGGCAGATTGTACATTACCTTATTGGCACAGTGCAATACAGAATTCTCCCTCCCTTGGTGCACACTACCAGCATGCCGCACTGGCTTCAGTAATATTGAGAGTGGCAGTGCCATCATCCACTCAAGAAGAGAGAGCAGCAGAGAGACGATCAACTGAAAGACAATGATCAGAGGTGTTATATAACATCACAGTTTATATACATGAAATTATGTAATTTGGAGACTCTAGCAAAGTTTTAATACCTTTCTAGAAGGACATTGCCGGTATACTGCCCCTTGTGACAGTCTCCTTGTGGTTCCAAACAAGTAAGATTGGGTTCACTACGCCGTAGCGCTCTGATCCATTTAGGGTATGTTCGTTTTTTGGTTTTTTTTGCATAACGGCCCCTCAATGGGTGGGGGCACAACTGACACCTCTGGGTCCCATTGACTTGAATGGGGTCTGCCAGGTGTCCAGTATTTTAGTTATTTAGATAATTAAGCGGAGAAAAAAAAAAAGATTGGAAATGCAGTATATTTTTTCTTCGCAAAAATCCTATCTTTGAAACAGACTGAGCGGCAGAGCTCCCTATAGTGGAGAACAGCAGCAGCGTAAACCTAGCCCAAACAGGGTGTCATAGTGGGAGGAATAGTTTGGCATTAAAACCTATGAGTATAAGCAAAGTGGATTAGGGTTTTTCAAGTATGTTTCCCATATCGTTTTCATTATTGAAAACGTTTAGAATCGTATTGAAAACCGTATACATAGACAAATAATTGAAAACTGTATGCACCTGGATGCATTCGGTTGCGTACGGTTTGCTTGCAATACAGTTTTCTCCCGTACTCAAAACCGTAGTTGACCACGCTTTTGTCTCCGGTTTAAAAACCGTACTGCAACCGCATACATTTTTTAAAAATATGGACGTCAATGGGAAACGCACATGTCCCATACGAGAAACCGTATACGTTTTTTACTTTGAACATGCACATTTGCATCCTAAAGTCCCCACCCAAGACCCCTCCCATTAAAAATGGACAAAATTTTTAAAAAATTATGTTTTTTTTTAAAATAAAAATGGACGGAACTGTATGCACTTTTAAAAACAGTATACGGTTTAAAAACGCATACGGTTTATTTTTTACCATACTGTTATATCCGTTTTTTTGCCATACGGTTTTCTTTAGGAAAAACGGATTGAAAACAGTATGGCAAAAACGTGATGTGAACCCAGCCTAAGGCTGCATTCACACCATGTTTTTGCAATACAGTTCCCGTACAGGTTTTCTATGTGAAAACCGTATGGAACTGTATGCATTGACTCTCCATTGAAAACCGTATGCCAAAAGATGCATCAGGTTGTGTCCGTTTTGCATCCTGTACGGTTTAGTCAGTTTTTTTCTCCCATACCCAAAACCGTAGCCTACCACTGTTTTTGATCCGGGTGAAAAACTGTATTAAACCGTATATGTTTTTTTTTTTTTTAACATGGGAGTCAATGGGAACTGTACAGAACTGTTTGTGCGTACGGTTCCATCCGGTTTTCACCATACCGTTTTTTGACTTTGCACAGTTTTTTTTTACTTGGAATTTCAATCAAACAAGTGAAACTTTATTCAAAAATGGAGTGAAAAGTTAAAAACGTATACGTTTTTTCTTAGAAAAAACGGATGCAACCGGACCAAAGTTTTCAAACCGCATACGGTTTTTAACCGTATACGGGTTGAAATTTGTCCACACGTTTTGATACAGTTTAGTCCGGTTTTGAGGAATCAGTTTTTCATCAAAAACCTGATACGGGAACTGTATTGCAAAAACGTGGTGTGAATGCACCCTTAGCAAGGTATTTCAATGAACAGTAGAAACATTTAATAGATAATAAAGCTTTTACTGTCCATAGAGGTCTAAATCTCATAGGTCTTTGCCGATCAAGTGATGCCCAGGTCTGCCACCTGCTGGTGATGTTCTAATAAATAAATAATTCTTCCAACAGGCTACTTACGATAGTTTGTTACGTCAAGTGCAATAGATGGTCTAAATAAAGGATCATATGGTGGCTTCAAAACTTTTGACAAAGCAAACCATGACTTTGAGGATGGCCCGAACGTATTCACTAATAGACCATGTTTGGTTTGGGCCCTTGAGCGGAATGGGGCCATGGACCTTGCCCTGAGGTATACATGCCTTATGAGCTTCTTACCATTTTGTAGAGACGTTTTAAGAACAATAGTTTATCAGAATGTGTAGAGTATCAGATACAAGGTTGAACGTATATACTCACTCGCTTATCTTGTTCATAGGGAGATGTCTCAGCAGTTGGCAATAGATGAGTCACAGTGGCTAGAAGAATCTGGCACAAACAAAAAAGACATAAAATTTAAATAAAAAAAGAATTCCATGAGTCGGTGCTTCCCAACCAGAGTGGCTCCGCTGTTGCAAAACTACAACTTCCAGCATGCCCGGACAGCCTCTGGCTGTCCGGGCATGCTGGGAGTTGTAGTTTTGCAACAGCTGGAGGCACCCTGATTGGGAAACACTGACTTAAGTGAACAGTTCTTCTGAAACATTACATCAGGATACAGCCATGTATAACACAGACATATATATATATATATATATATATATATATATATATATATATATATATATATCTTTATCCAAATGCATAAAGCAGCATTTTAGCTTTGGGTAGTGAAGGCATATTAAGACCAATACTCCATTACCATTCCCGATAAACTGTGTTAACATGGTGTCTAATATTTTCTTTGTTGAACCAATGTAGAAAAAAAAAAAAAACATAATCATAACAAAAATCATTATCATGGCACATTATGGAAACCTTGTGCATAATGTTTAAAGCAAATGCGACCACAACGTAATCAGATTAAAGGGGTACTCCGGAGGAAAACTTTTTTTTTTTAATCAACTGGTGCCAGAAAGTCAAACATTTTTGTAAATTACTTCTATTAAAAAATCTTAATCCTTCCAGTACTTATTAGCTGCTGAATACTACGGAGGAAATTATTTTCATTTTAGAACACAGAGCTCTCTGCTGAATCACGAGCACAGTGCTCTCTGCTGATACCTCTGTCCATTTTAAGAACTGTCCAGAGTAGGAAATCCCCATAGAAAACATATGCTGCTCTGGACAGTTCCTAAAATGGACAGAGATGTCAGCAGAGAGCACTGTGGTTGTGATGTCAGCAGAGAGCTCTGTGTTCCAAAAAGGAAAGAATTTCCTCTGTAGTATTCAGCAGCTGATAAGTACTGGATTGATTTAGATTTTTTTAATAGAAGTAATTTACAAATCTGTTAAACTTTCTGGCGCCAGTTGATTAAGAAAAAAATAAATTACACTGGAGTACCCCTTTAAATAAGAACCTACCTCGGTAATTTTCAGTGGATAGTCCGGGTGGTAGATCTGCAGTTGTGGGATGTAGTTGAGGAGAACGTTCAGCACGCTGCATGCTACTTGTGCGACAACTTTGTTGGGAAACTAAAACAAACAGCAACAAAATACTATCATCATCTGTCCGGTCTATGATTTATACAAGACTTTATCATAATACACATACCTGACATTCAAAAAGGAGGAACGGGGAATATTTTGGATAATAAAAAATAACTTGTTGACATTTATGGTATATCCACAGGATATGCCTTAACGACCACGGACGTAAATGTACGTCCTGGTGCGGAGGTACTTAGCGCACCAGGACGTACATTTACGTCCTGTGTATGACCGCGAGCATCGGTGCAGTCTTCGAGTCATACACTGCAGGTTATGGCTGACATCCGAACCCGCCAGTAATGGCAGACATCCGCGATCGTGCGGATGTCCGCCATTAACCCCTCAGATGCCATGAACCAATACAGGATAAGGAAAGGAGAGGGTAAAGCCGGGAAGTGGTGTCCGCGCTGCTAAATGTCTGGTGGAGTCGGTATAAACTCTGGAATCGACTAATTGTAGATCCAACTTTATTTCGTTCACACAACGCGTTTCCCGGCTTCACCCTCTCCTTTCCTTATCCTGATTCTATGCCAATGTTTTCGGCTTGGGAAGCCGCAGCAGCTTCATCTATTCCTACATGCCTTTGTAAGTGTTGTGCCTGAATTAGCTGCACAACCTCACCAGGTGAGCACGTTTCCTCCCTTTACATATCTCCATGCAACATAGTTGATCCTACACAAGGAAGCGCCTTTTGTCCATTTGTCATGATCAATACAGATCACGGTATCTGCGGCAATGCACATGTTAAAATAGATGATCGGATTGCCTGCAGCACTGCTACGGGGATCCAATCATCTGTAATGGTGGCCGGAGGTCCCCTCACCTGCTGCCGTCCGTCTACTCGGGTCTTCTGCTCTGGTCTGAGATCAAGCAGACCAGAGAAGAAGATAGCCGATAATACTGATCAGTCCTATGCCCCATGCATAGCACTGAACAGTATTAGCAATAAACTGATTGCTATTGATAGTCCTCTATGGGGAAATAAAAAGTGTAAAAAAAAAAAAAAAAAAAAGGTGAAAAATTTAAAAAATAAAAATAATTAAAAAGCCCCTCCCCTAATAAAAATTGTCATTTTTTCCATTTTACCCCCAAAAAAGCATATAAAATGTTTTTTTTACAAACATATTTGGTATCGCCGCATGTGTAAATTTCCGAACTATCAAAATATAATGTTAATGATCCCCTATGGTGAACAGGGTAAACGTAAAAAATTAAAAAAATAGTCCAAAAATGCAGCTTTTTTGTCACATTTGATTAAAAAAATGTTCATACAAAGTGATCTAAAAGTTTTATACATGCAAATGTGGTATCGATAAAAAGTACAGATGATGGCGCAAAAAAGGAGCCCTCATACCGCCCCATATACGAAAAAATATAAAAGTTATAGTTGGTTACTGATTACTGATTTTGTACAAAAAGTTTGAGATTTTTTTAAGCGGTACAAAAATATAAAAGTACCATGGGTATCATTTTAATCGTATTGACCCACAGAATAAAGAACATATGTCATTTTTACTGTAAAGTGTACAGTGTGAAAACGAAACCCTCCAAAATGTGCAAAATTGTGGTGTTCCAAATAATTCTTTGGGTTTGCCATACATGTTTTGGTAAAATGAGAGGTTTCATTACAAAGTACAATTGCTCACGCAAAAAACAAGCCCTTATATGGGTCTGTAGATGGAAATATAAGAGTCACGGATTTTAGAAGGCGAGGAGGAAAAACCGAAAATGCAAAAATAAAATTGGTCATAACAGTAAAACGCAAACCTTTCTAAGGAAAGGGTCACATGGAAGGCTTTACCACCTTATTTCACGCTGCAGATGCTTCAACGGCACTTAGAGGGACTGCAGCAGTGTTTCCCAACTAAGGTGCCTCCAGCTGTTTGGCCACAGCTGGAGGCACCCTAATTGGTAAACACTAGACTGCAGAGTGAGCTTTGTGTGTCTGCTCATAGCAGCAGATTTCTACAGCAGGAAATCGGCCACAATGAGAGGACGCACACAGCTACCCGGCTGCAGCCAGGAATTCGCTCTGCAGTCCCTTTGTGTCTGCTGTCGCCACATCCGCAGCTTGAAACACACTGCGGATGCGCCCCGTGTGACCCTGCCCTAAAGCAAGGTTTTGTGACTAGAATTTAGAACACTTCATGAAATATGATGAAGAGGGGCCAAGGTGTCATGTGAATTTCTCAGTGGTCCAACCTAAAGCTGTGATTTTAAAAGATTATATCTCAGCATTGAAGATATTAAAACACAATTTTATTATTTATATGTAATTTTTATTTACTGTCAAAAACAAAATAAGGTATAATGGTACCAGAAAAGCAGAAAACATGTGAATGCAATAAACAGAAAAATATGCATATGTAAAAACACTAGTATTTCATAACAATTGTAATGACTGGCTCAACAGAGGCCGGAGAGGTGTACACATGACCCTTTTATTATTTAGATCAGGATTATCGATCTATCTGAATGTGTACAGTTCAGGCTGGTGGATGCGGTGTAATGGTGTGGGGAATTATTTCTGGGCGCACCTTATCTCCTCGGATACCGGTGGATGGATGTTTGGAGTAGGTTTTATCTAAGCATTGTGACCAACCAAGTTCATCCCTTCATGACAAGAGGACTGTCAGCAGGACAAAGCACCATGCTCCCCTAGTCTTCATAGCTCCTTGCAACATCCGTGAGAAGCTATCCCTTCCACATGGGCCAATATTCCTGCAGAACTGCTGCCAAAGGAAGTTCAAAATGCTACTAGACTGGGGTCCCTACTAAAGTGGCCATTCAGTCATATATATTGGGTGTATCGTACCCAGTTACCCAGAGTGGAGCATGAGATATTCCTTTCTGTATTAGACATCATGCAGAGTAAGTGGTCAGGAAGGAGGTAACTGCTGCTAGACACAGAGCGTATTCTGTTGACTTATAACAATCTCCACTATTTTATGTTCTGGAATACATGGATGATTAACCCCTTCATGACCCAGCCCATTTTCACCTTCAGGACCTGGGCATTTTTTGAAAATCTGACCACTGTCACTTTAAACATTAATAACTCTGGAATGCTTTTACTTATCATTCTGATTCCGAGATTGTTTTTTCGTGACATATTCTACTTTATGTTATTGGTAAAATTTCACTGATATTTGCATCCTTTCTTGGTAAAAAATCTAAAAATGTCATGAAAATTTGGAAAATTTAGCATTTTTCTAACTTTGAAAGGAAAATGGATATTCCAAATAAATTACATATTGATTCACATATACAATGTGTCTACTTTGTGTTTGCATAAAAAAATTGACATGTTTTTACTTTTGGAAGACACCAGAGGGCTTCAAAGTTCCGCAGTACTTTTCCAATTTTTCTCAAGATTTCCTAAATCGTAATTTTTCAGGGCCCAGTACAGGTTGGAAGTGGATTTTAAGGGTCTTCATATTAGAAATACCCCATAAATGATCCCATTATAAAAACTGCACCCCCCAAAGTATTCAAAATGACATTCAGTAAGTGTTTTAACCCTTTAGGTGTTTCACAGGAATAGCAGCAAAGTGAAGGAGAAAATTCTAAATCTTCATTTTTTACACTCGCATTTTCTTGTAGACCCAATTTTTGAATTTTTACAAGGGGTAAAAGGAGAGAAATCACCCTAAAATTTGTAACCCAATTTCTCTCGAGTAAGGAAATACCTCATATGCGTATGTAAAGTGTTCGGCGGGCGCAGTAGAGGACTCAGAAGGGAAGGAGCGACAATGGGATTTTGGAGAGTGAGTTTTTCTGAAAGGGTTTTTGGGGGGCATGTCACATTTAGGAAGCCCCTATGGTGCCAGAACAGTGGACCCCCCCACATGTGACCCCATTTTGGAAACTATACCCCTCATGGAATTTAATAAGGGGTGCAGTAAGCATTTACACCCCACTGGCGTTTGACAGATATTTGAAACAGTGGACTGTGCAAATAAAAAAAAATTATTTTTCATTTTCACAGACCACTGTTCCAAAAATCTGTCATACGCCAGTGGGGTGTAAATTCTCACTGCACCCCTTATTACATTCCGTGAGGGGTGTAGTTTCCAAAATGGGGTCACATATGGATATTTATTGTTTTGCGTTTGTCAGAACTGCTGTAACAATCAGCCACCCCTGTGCAAATCGCCTCAAATGTACATGGTGCACTCTCCCTTCTGGGCCTTGTTGTGCGCCCCCAGAGCACTTTGCGCCCACATATGGGGTATCTCCGTAGTCGGGAGAAATTGCATTACAAATTTAGAGGGTCTTTTTCCCTTTTACCTCTTGTGAAAATGAAAAGTATAGGGCAACACCAGCATGTCAGTGTAAAAAATTTATTTTTTTACACTAACATGCTGGTGTAGACCCCAACTTCACCTTTTCATAAGGGGTTAAAGAAGAAAAAGCCCCCCAAAATTTGTAAGGCAATTTCTCCCGAGTACGGCGATACCCCATATGTGTCCCAAAACTGTTGCCCTGAAATACGACAGGGCTCCAAAGTGAGAGAGCGCCATGCGCATTTGAGGCCTCAATTAGGGATTTGCATAGGGGTGGACATAGGGGTATTCTATGCCAATGATTCCCAAACAGGGTGCCTCCAGCTGTTGCAAAACTCCCAGCATGCCTGGACAGTCAATGGCTGTCCGACAATACTGGGAGTTATTATTTTGCAACAGCTGGAGGCTCCGTTTTGGAAACAGTAGCATACCAGACGTTTTTCATTTTTTTGGGGAGGGGGGCTGTGTAGGGGTATGTGTATATGTAGTGTTTTTTACTTTTTATTTTAGGTTAGTGTTAGTGTAGTGTTTTTAGGGTACAGTCACATGGGCAGAGGTTCACAGCAAGTTTGCCGCTGGGAGTTTGAGCTGCAGCGCAAAATTTGCGCCATCTCAAACTTGCAGCACTCACTGTAAACCTCCGCCCATGTGAGTGTACCCTGTACATTCACATTGGGGGGAGGGGGCAAACATCCAGCTGTTGCAAACTCCGAGCATGCCCTTTGGCTGTCCGTGCATGCTGGGAGTTGTAGTTTTGCAACAGCTGGAGGAACACTGGTTTGGAAACACTAAGTTAAGTAATAAACTTTCAAGTGTTTTGCAACCAAACTTAGTGTTTCCAAACCAGTGTGCCTCCAGCTGTTGCAAAACTACAACTCCCAGCATGCATGGTCTGTCAGTGTATGCTGGGAGTTATAGTTTTGCAACAATTGCAACAGCTGGAGGCACTGAGGTAGGAAATGGACAATGTTTCCCAACTAGTGTGCCTCCAGTTGTTGCAAAACTACAACTCCCAGCATGCCCAGACTGCCCAGGCATGCTGGAATAGAAAAATACACATATGAGGAAAGAAATGTGGTTGGTAAGTTTAAAAAATTTGGAACATATGTCAGGATACCGCTGGTTTAACATTATCCAACGTCCACTGAGATGGTTTCTTCATCATCTGTTGAATTTTCTGTACCTGTTTATTTGCTGAGAGTGGACGCTACTGATACAGCTTTTTCTTAGAGTTACTACACTGACTGTACTGTGTGGCCATTCAGTGTATATAATAAAAAAAATAAAAAACATTTAATCTCTATATATATTTCATACTACAGTGGTCCCTCAAGTTACAATATTAATTGGTTCCAGGACGACCATTGTATGTTGAGACCATTGTATGTTGAGACCATAAATCTATGGAAACCTGGTAATTGGTTCTGAAGCCTCAAAATGTCATCTAAAAATAGGAAAAAGTGAGGATTAAAGAAAAATAAGTAGATAACTAATACAGATAAAGCAAATCCTTACATATAAAAGTAAGAAAGATCTGCTGGGAGCTGTAAATCACTGTCTGTCAGTGTTTCCCAACCAGGGTGTCTCCAGCTGTTGCAAAACTACAACTCCCAGCATGCCCGGACAGCCGAAGGCTGTCCGGGCATGCTGGGAGTTGTAGTTTTGCAACAGCTGGAGGCACCCTGGTTTGGAAATGCTGGGCTATGTAGAGGACAGGAGCTTATTCATGGGATTTTACAGAATACACAATGTCCTAAAAAAGTAACATGGAGCCGCCCTCACCTGGTGTCCAAAGGAGCAGCTAACCCTGGTACAGGTAAAGTGTACAGAACATGTAATACCTCCATGTACTGTAGGGGGTGCTACCAGCCAGTCAGTGCATACACTTCAGTAATACAGGGGTTTTACCAGTAAAATGTCCATTCTGATTGGTCGGTTCTTCCGGCCATTGACACATTTCACAGATCTGGACTGTCTGTACATTGTATGTTGAGTCTGGTTTCAAGTTACGATGGTCCAGAAAAGACCATTGTATGTTGAAACTATTGTATGTTGAGGCCATTGTAAGTTGAGGGATCACTGTACACTGTAGTATGCAATTTGTAATCATGATTTTAATACTGTTTTCTAATCTTTAAAAGGAATCTCTCAGCTCCATATCAGGTAAAATGAACCATAACTTTAGTTTTTCTGATCGCTGTCTGTAAAGTTACAAAAGTGCCTTTTTTTGTTAACAGCTAAAGAGTTAAACCAGTGGATCTGAGCTGCAGCAGCACATCTCCTCCCTCTCTCCCTCCCGCTCTGCTTTGAATGACAAAGCCTTTTTGCCAGACAACCCCTTTTATCCACCTAACACCTATCCGCCGGGACTGCAGCTTTGTACCTGTAAGCTGACAGATTAGTTTAAAGTATAATTTAAAGGGAACCAATCATCAGATTTCACCCTATACCTAATGCTTTGTACAGCGTTATATAGGGTAAAATGTTTATCCTCACTATCCCCGGGGGACGTTCCTACCTGTGGTGATGGTGAGGATATGAACTTATAAACCGCTCCCCACCCGTAAGTAGTCCCCTGGGCAGGGGGCTCCTCTTACCTAGTCCTGTGTCTTCGTCCGGCAGTGATGCCCCTCTGCTTAATTGATGGCCCGCGTCATCGCTCTGCTCTGTCTGTTTAGTGAGCAGAGCGATGACGCGGACCGTCCATCAAGCGGAGGGGGATGTTCCTGCCGGCCGAAGACACGGGACTAGGTGAGAGGAGCTCCCTGCCCAGGGGGGACTACATAAGGGGCCGGTGGGAATCATCTTATAAGTTCATATCCTCACCATCCCTGCAGGCAGGAGCATCCCCCGGGGATGGGGAGGATAAAGATTTTACCCTATATAATGCTATGCCAAGCGTTATATAGGCTAAAATCTGATGATTGGTTCCCTTTAAATGATAAACGCAGCTACATCTCCAAGCAAAATTTAAAAAGTGACAGAAAACAATAAATAAATTGTAGTGTGGGCAGTTTAGATGCTCAGACACCTGTACAATGCCAGAGGTCTCCTGTAAACTCCTTCTTGAGCGAGATGTGTCTGCTATGATTCGCTTCTATGTACCATACATTGGATCTCTAGGGATATCAAATACAGTGACTCCCCGACCTACGATGGCCCCGACATACGATAATTTCAACATACGATGGCCTCTCAGAGGCCATCGCATGTTGAAGGCAGCATCAACATACGATGCTTTTGTATGTCGGGGCCATCGCATAAACAGCTATCCGGCAGCGCAGTCTGCTTAAGCTGTCACCGGATAGCTGTTTACGGTGCCCCGTGAGCTCCGGTGATGGTCTCTTACCTGTCTTCGGGGCTCCGGAGCGTCCTCTTCGGGATCCCCTCCATCGCCGACGCTCTCCATTGTCGTCATCACGTCGCTGCGCACGCCGTCCCGTCATCCAATAGGAGCGGCGTGCGTAGTGACGTGATGGCGGCGACTGAGAGCGAGGATCCCAGGGAAGCAGAGACGTCTGGAGCATCGGGGACACGGCGACAGCAATGGAAGGAGACATCCTGGGCAGCAGTGACGGTCAGGGGACAGGTGAGTATAACATCCTATACTTTACATTGCACGGATCCCTCAACATACGATGCTTTCAACAAACGATGGTTCATTTGGAATGGATTACCATCGTATGTTGAGGGACCACTGTATATACACATTGCATTCTATAAGCATTCTTACTTTGAGGGAAACACAGATGACATTAAGCGCTTCTTTAATCTGCGGATGATGTGTTTGATTGACCAGCTCCTCGCACATCCAGATTCCTAAGCTGCACAATGCTACACATCTGCAACAGAGAGACGTAGATTAATAAAATATAAATGCTAAGAATGCATGGCGGTGTGTGTGTGTGTGTGTGTGTGTGTACGTAACAACCATGGAAGTTATAGAGCTGCAATGGTCGGCAATGTCACGAGCATTCTATAAAATCAGTGGTCTCCAACTTGTGGACCTCCAGATGTTGCAAAACTACAACTCCCAGCATGCCCGAACAGCCGTTGGCTGTTCGGGCATGCTGGGAGTTGTAGTTTTGCAACATCTGGAGGTCCGCAAGTTGGAGACCACTGCTATAGATCATTACTTTACTGACTTCATGTTTGGCCAGAATAAAAATGAATATCTAAGCAACAGATATTTCCATTAGCAAATATTTTGACTATAGGTACTGACTCTATGGGGGAGATTTATCAAAACCTGTGCAAAGGAAATGTTGTCCAGTTGCCCATAGCAACCAGATTGCTTCTTTCATTTTACAGAGGCCTTGTTAAAAATAAAAGAAGCGATCTGATTGGTTGCTATGGGCAACTTTTCCTCTGGACAGGTTTTGATAAATCTCCCCCTACGAGTTCAGATGTTTACACCCTGGTTCTGTCCGTCTAACATTGGGACTAAGAATTTTTCTAGCAGTCTTACCTTGCCGGCCCAGATTGCTCTTCCCTGGCAGAGCTTAACACAGTTTTGATTATGAGCTCCTGTGATAAAACAAATGTATATTTACATTTGATCAGGTACTTGTCCACACAGTTTTCATACACATGAAGGCTTGCGTCTCTGGCATACAGCTTATTGACAAAGGTTTTACAATACCATCAATTTAATACTGATGATAGGTCAATATGAGGAATGGTCATTAATAAATGTTACACAAAAAAAAACCTTTACACTTTATTTAAAGGTACCAAATCCTTTCAGGATACAGTCACAAATACAGGATATGTTGCAGATGTAAAGCTGTGTTCAATCATTTAGTTATATTGATATTTGCAGCAGATATTGTACATATGAACGTACACTTTAAAGAGTTCCTGTCACCAAATAAAACTTTTAATAAAGTGTTCCTTGTGTACTTAGCAGAGACTTTCCCATTCAATTGCTTTTAAAATTATCAACATAAATAGGTTTAAAATGTAATATAAAAAACGGCCACTAGGTGGCTCTGTTATGGTCCCTGCCACAACTAATACAGTGAGTTTGGTCTCCTCCCAGCCTGGCAGGAGTCTGAACATAGGAATTGCTTCTCTGCACAGAGCTTGATTGTCAGCTGCACAGAAAAAGTGAAAGCTCCACAGATTCTCACAGAAAGCTGCACAGACTGCAGGAGAGCCTCACTGATAGCAACCCAGACTGAAACATGCACAGAGCCTGAGGTCTTCTATTCATCACAATGCCGCAACAATGTGAGGGCAGAAGTTGTCCCCCAGCAGGCTTCAGTGATGTCATGTCTGCTGGGAACTGCCCACTTTTTCCTGCTGGGAAATTGCACTATGTGAGCAAGAAGAAAGGTAAGATACAGAGATTATTAAAGCTCTGAATTAGTTTTTAAGGGCAGGAGGGATGTTAGGAGTAGTTAGGGAACATAGCCTGAGGTAGTGTAGAACAGTTTATTTGGTGACAGGTACTTATTAAAGGAAAACGGTAATCCCGTTCACCTACATAAAACATAATACACTCCGAATTGCACGCTGGAGGCGGGCCCCGTCGGCTCCATTTGCAAATTAATTGTCTGTGACTGTACATCCTAGTAACGTGGAGTCACTGGTCACACAGGCGCCGACTGATTGCTCACAGGACCCGCAGCAATGAATATGTAAATGGTGCCAATGGGGCCTGCCTCCAGCTCACAATTCAGAGAACAAAGAAGTGAATCTTCAGTGGGACATATCTTCGGACATAAGGTACGCATATTAGTCAATGACCCCTCATCAGTCTCCTGTTCATCCACACTATAATACAGTGTATTGGGTTTAGTGTGGTGAACAGGATGACCGATTCCCTTTAAAAGTATTCCCTAAATGTTTGCAGTTCTACAAAGAAAGGAGCTGGGGCACCGACTGAAGTGCCATCTGGGTGGTCCCAGCCAACTTTTCCCTGCGCAGATTGTCTTGATTGCAAGGTCTCTGTATCAAGGATGAAATATGTCAATCAAGCAGAGACAGACAAGGAGAAGATGGCGGGGAGCACCCAGAGGGTACTGTACCTCATGCTCCAGCTCGTTTCTAATCTCACCTCAGTGTTTCACAGTAGAATATTGCTATTTATAACAATGAAGTTTGCTGCAGTATGCACCTTCTTACAGACTGCCTTTAAATAAGCACATGGTGATATTTTATTGTTTTTACCTTTACATCTGTAAACTCGGATATGGCAAGTTCAGAACCACTGGGGTGCAGGGCTGGGAGCTCCTGATAGAGGTTAGGAAAGCAGACTAAAGATCCTAGAAGAACCTGTGCTTCCACTCGTGGAGCCTATTGGAAAGAAAGGTTTCTCAGCATCCAAAAAATAGTAGTGTAAAAACTATAGGAAACATGATGCACCCCATCACATAACAACTGGAATGTTTAGCAGGGATGCTGATGGTAGTACAGAAATACTGCACACAGCCCTAGCCAACTCATTATTTGCTTTTATGCACATGACCAGTGATAAACATACACAAGTGTATAGTCAACAGTATTTTGACCAGCTGTGGTCAGTATTGTTTGCATATTGGACTGTGTTCACCATTGCTGCACACAGGATAGAGAACCAAGTGAATCTAATAACCCAATGATTTGCAGTATTTCCACATGTTGTAGCTTTCTTCCCCAGAAAGGAGGTTTGAAAGGACTAGGATAATGCTACTGTTTTCTTTACTTACATTTAGAGAAGGTGAGGCCGCAACTCTTCCTGCTGCTACAATGAAGTCCATAATTAGGAGCGTGGCCCCTGGGAGCCCCAGAGAAAAAAACTGAGGAGAGCAGTGCTTGATAATGGTGTTTACTATATCCTATGAGATAAAAGAACAGAAAATAGTTACTTTTATATAACAATAGCTTCTTAACAATATGAATTCACCATATGGCAACTGGTATCCTATTGAATTGGGTGTAACATATTTTATATATTTTGCATAATATACCGTATATACTCCAGTATAAGTCGACCCGAATATAAGCCGAGGCCCCTAATTTCACACCAAAAACCCAGGAAAAGTTATTGACTCGACTATAAGCCTAGGGTGGGAAATACATCATCCTCCACCTCCCTGTCATCATCCAGACCCCCATCATCAACCAGTCCCCCGTCATCATTCCCCCCCGTCATCATCACCTCCTGTCAATCCCTTTCAGTGGTCTTCAACCTGCGGACCTCCAGATGTTGCAAAACTACAACTCCCAGTATGCCCGGACAGCCATCGGCTGTCCGGGCATGCTGGTAGTTGTAGTTTTGAGACCACTGAGGTCTCAAAAAACTGTAGTTTGAAGACCACTGCGGCCTTCGTCCTCATCCAGTGAGTTTTCTACTCACCTCCCCTCGGTGGGAAGGAAGGGGGAGCTGGTCCGGGCCATCTATGCTGCAGGGACCGTCCGGTGGGGAGCGTTAGTCGTTCCAGGCTGTCCATTTTCACCGGGAGGCCCTCTTCTCCGGGCCTGCCCCGTACTAGTTTACGTTGCCTTGACAACGACGCACAGGGACGTTCATGCGCAGGCTGCGAATGAACGTCCCTGTGTGGCGTCGTTAAGGCAACGTCACTAGTCCGGGGCCGGAGTAGAGCCGCCCCCCCCAGTGAAAATGGACAGCCTGGAACGACTTACCCTCCCACCGGATGGTCCGTGCAGCATAGACGGCCCGGACCAGCTCACCCTTCATTCCCACCGAGCGGAGGTGAGTAGAAAACTAAAGGAGGGTCTGGATGATGATGAAGGCTGCAGTGGTCTTCAACCTGCAGACCTCCAGAGGTTTCAAAACTACAACTTCCACCATGCCGGGCATGCTGAGAGTTGTAGTTTTGAAGGGATTGACAGGTGGAGAGTTCACTCGATTATAAGCCGAGGGGGGTGTTTTCAGGACAAAAAATTGTGCTGAAAAACTAGGCTTATACTCGAGTATATACGGTATGTGTGAAAACCAGTGACCAGATAAGTAAATGCTTCTAAAGCTGGCCACACACATAACATTGCTGTCAGCCAAACACCCATATTCACATACAAGCTCAGCCAAATGTGCATGAGCTCTAAATGGGAAGATGGGGGAAGATAGTTGCCAGACACCTCCTCAAGAACAAAAGGATTAAGCAGTTGAAATCCAACAGGCTCGATCCTTCTCTTCTCTGGCATCTCTCATGAGAGGAGTCAGGAGGCCCTGTACACAAGATGATCAGCCAGTCCATGTATAGTGACTAATGTAATTGACCAGCTTAAGTGACTCTACCTGATCATTATGGAGCAAACCACAGTGCATAATATTGTAAAAGTGCGTTAAGAAGTCTGTGTTAGGAGACACATCTTGTCTTCTCTTCATGATCTGGCAGATCAATTTGTAGGCATGAAGTTTCCCTTGTTTGTACTTGTCTGGTAACATTGTGGCCTGAAATACAGAAATGATGGAAACAACCTCAAACATCACTCAAAACCTGAAAATACAGGCCTGCTTGTCACACTCACTGATGTCATGGGAGCGGTGCGAATGCGGCTTTCAATGTTCTCTTGCTTAAGATTTGGTAGACAGAGGTAAGACAATATTGACTCTGTGGGGGTAATGGTGTCAAAATGTGTTCCATTAAAAGAGCTCTCCCATATACATAAAAAAAAAGCTATGACTAAAAACGGGAGAATCACACCAAATTATTTGAGCCGGTCATTGCGTCTATTCGGTTACGTGCAGGGGTCCCATCTCCTCTACACTGTATGGCTTGCTGCTCAGTAAACATTTGCAGGGTCGGGTGCAGAACATCCTGAGAATTAAGTGAGTGTAAGCCTGGGTTCACATTGTATTTACGCTTAAAGGGGTACTCTGGTGGAAACCATTTTTTTTTTTTAATCAACTGGTGCCAGAAAGTTAAACAGATTTGTAAATGACTTCTATTAAAAAAAAATCTTTATCCTCCCAGTACTTTTTAGAAGCTGTATGCTACAGGGGAAATTCCTTTCTTTTTGAATTAATTTTTTTGTCTTGTCCACAGTGCTCTCTGCTGACACCTGATGCCTGTATCATGAACTGTCCAGAGCAGGAGAAAATCCTCATAGCAAAACTACGCTACTCTGGACAGTTCCTGCCACGGACAGAAGTGTCAGCAGAGAGCACTGTGGACAAGACAAAAATGAAATTCAAAAAGAAAAGAATGTCCTCTGTAGCATACAGCTGCTAAGAAGTACTAGAAGGATAGAGATTTTTTAATAAAAGTAATTTACAAATCTGTTTAACTTTCTGGCAATAGTTGATTTAAAAAAAAAAAAAAAAAAAAGTTTTCCACCGGAGTACCCCTTTAACCCCTTAAGGACACATGATGTACTGGAACGTCATGTGTCCGCTCCCGATCTATAACGCGGGGCCACTGCGTGGCCCCGCGTCATAGCGGGTCGGGCCCGGCTGTTGTTAGAGACCCGTGGCTAATAGCGTGCAGCATTGATCGCGGTGTCGCGTGCTATTAACCCTTTAGATTAAATTAAATTGTCTGAGTCCTTAAGGCCAAAATGGGCTGAGTCCTTAAGGGGTTAAAAAATCCTAACTCTTTTTTTTTTTTTTTTTTATGGGAAAAGGGGGGTGATTCAAACTTTTAATAGGGAAGGGGTTAAATGATCTTTATTCACTTTTTTTTCTCACTTTTTTTTGCAGTGTTATAGCTCCCATAGGGACCTATAACACTGCACACACTGATCTTTTACATTGATCACTGGTTTCTCATAAGAAACCAGTGATCGATGATTCTGCCGCTTGACTGTTCATGCCTGGATCTCAGGCACTGAGCAGTCATTTGGCAATCGGACAGCGATGAGGCAGGTAGGGACCCTCCTGCTGTCCTGTAAGCTGTTCGGGATGCCGCGATTTCGCCACGGCTATCCCGAACAGCCCACTGAGCTAACCGGCATACTTTCACTTTAGACGCGGCGTTCAACTTTGAACGCCGCGTCTAAAGTGAAAGTATGCCGGTTAGCTCAGTGGGCTGTTCGGGATAGCCGTGGCGAAATCGCGGCATCCCGAACAGCTTACAGGACAGCAGGAGGGTCCCTACCTGCCTCATCGCTGTCCGATTGCCAAATGACTGCTCAGTGCCTGAGATCCAGGCATGAACAGTCAAGCGGCAGAATCATCGATCACTGGTTTCTTATGAGAAACCAGTGATCAATGTAAAAGATCAGTGTGTGCAGTGTTATAGGTCCCTATGGGAGCTATAACACTGCAAAAAAAAGTGAGAAAAAAAAGTGAATAAAGATCATTTAACCCCTTCCCTATTAAAAGTTTGAATCACCCCCCTTTTCCCATAAAAAAAAAAGAAAAAAGAGTTAGGATTTTTTAACCCCTTAAGGACTCAGCCCATTTTGGCCTTAAGGACTCAGACAATTTAATTTTTACGTTTTCATTTTTTCCTCCTCGCCTTCTAAAAATCATAACTCTTTTATATTTTCATCCACAGACTAGTATGAGGGCTTGTTTTTTGCGCGACCAGTTGTCCTTTGTAATGACATCACTCATTATATCATAAAATGTATGGCGCAACCAAAAAACACTATTTTTGTGGGGAAATTAAAACGAAAAACGCAATTTTGCTAATTTTGGAAGGTTTTGTTTTCACGCCGTACAATTTATGGTAAAAATGACATGTGTTCTTTATTCTGAGGGTCAATACGATTAAAATGATACCCATTATTATATACTTTTATATTATTGTTGCGCTTAAAAAAAAAAATCACAAACTTTTTAACCAAATTAGTACGTTTATAATCCCTTTATTTTGATGACCTCTAACTTTTTTATTTTTCCGTATAAGTGGCGGTATGGGGGCTCATTTTTTGCGCCATGATCTGTACTTTTTTTTTATACCACATTTGCATATAAAAAACTTTTAATACATTTTTTATAATTTTTTTTTAAATAAAATGTATTAAAAAAGTAGGAATTTTGGACTTTTTTTTTTTTTTTTCGTTCACGCCGTTCACCGTACGGGATCATTAACATTTTATTTTAATAGTTCGGACACTTACGCACGCGGCGATACCAAATATGTCTATAAAAAATTTTTTTACGCTTTTTGGGGGTAAAATAGGAAAAAACGGACGTTTTACTTTTTTATTGGGGGAGGGGATTTTTCACTTTTTTTTTACTTTTACTTTTACATTTTTTTAAATTTTTTTTTACACTTGAATAGTCCCCATAGGGGACTATTCATAGCAATACCATGATTGCTAATACTGATCTGTTCTATGTATAGGACATAGAACAGATCAGTATTATCGGTGATCTTCTGCTCTGGTCTGCTCGATCACAGACCAGAGCAGGAGACGCCGGGAGCCGCACGGAGGAAGGAGAGGGGACCTCCGTGCGGCGTTATGAATGATCGGATCCCCGCAGCAGCGCTGCGGGCGATCCGATCGTTCATTTAAATCGCGAACTGCCGCAGATGCCGGGATCTGTATTGATCCCGGCACCTGAGGGGTTAATGGCGGACGCCCGCGAGATCGCGGGCGTCGGCCATTGCCGACGGGTCCCTGGCTGCGATCAGCAGCCGGGATCAGCCGCGCATGACACGGGCATCGCTCCGATGCCCGCGGTTATGCTTAGGACGTAAATGTACGTCCTGGTGCGTTAAGTACCACCTCACCAGGACGTACATTTACGTCCTGCGTCCTTAAGGGGTTAAAGGCAAAGAGCAAAAAATGAAGATGCAAAAACGGAAAAAACCCCGGTCCTTAAGGGGTTAATGTACACATTTTATACTCTAGAAAAATAAAAATAAAGTATACTGATGCTTAAAACAAATTCTGCTGTAGGTCATACAGCAAAGTAGACTAACATCGTTTTGAAAAAATTGCAAGGTATATGTTTGTTGCTGGACACAACTACTATATAGCAAAAAAAAAATAAAAAAAAATGTGAAACATAAACACAATACGCAGTGTGAACACAGACTATGAGGTCATGCATACTGAATTTACGTTTACCTCCAGAAGGTCCACCACAGTGAAGCTCACGGACAAATGCTGTTTGAGAGCTCCTGCTCCTGTACATACCTGTGATTTACCCAAATGGAATCCCCCAAATTTCAGATACATCTGAATATCTTAAGAAACTTCAGAGAGATTTTGATTTAATTAGAATAATTTCCTCATATCTAGCTATGACATTCATCTTCATGGTATGGCGCCACCTGGTGCTCACATGATCAGTCTCTCTCCCATTCAGTCTTCTGCATATGGATCCTCTGTTCACTGCGGTACAGGCAACAGAAGTAGCTTTCTGCTTGTCTAGGAGGGAGCAGAGCTTCTGCAGCAATATGTCAGTATAGCTAAGAAGACTTCTCTGCTTGTTAGGATTGTACAGCTCTGCATCCTGACATAAACCCTGCACACGTCAAATCCCTTAGCAAAACTAGTTTTGCAACAGCTGGATGCACCCTGGTTGGGAAACACTGCCCTAATAGATTAGTAGCAGCACCAAGAGGAATAGACGAAAAAGTGTTTTTTTTGTACTACACTGCTCAAAAAGATAAAGGGAACTCTAAAATAACACATCCTGGATCTGAATAAATGAACTAATCGTATGAAATACTTTCGTCTTTACATAGATGAATGTGCTGACAACAAAATCACACAAAAATTATCAATGGAAATCAAATTTATCAACCCATGGAGGTCTGGATATGGAGTCACACTCAAAATCAAAGTGGAAAACCACACTACAGGCTAATCCAGCTTTGATGTAATGTCCTTAAAACAAGTCACAATGGGGATCAGTAGTGTGTGTGGCCTCCACGTGCCCGTATGATCTCCCTACAATGCCTGGGCATGATCCTAATGAGGTGGAGGATGGTCTCCTGAGGGATGTCCTCCCAGACCTGGACTAAAGCATCCGCCAACTCCTGGACAGTCTGTGGTGCAACGTGGCGTTGGTGGATGGAGCGAGACATGATGTCCCAGATGTGCTCAATCGGATTCAGGTCTGGGGAACGGGCGGGCCAGTCCATAGCATCAATGCCTTCCTCTTGCAGGAACTGCTGACACACTCCAGCCACATGAGGTCTAGCATTGTCTTGCATTAGGAGGATCCCAGGGCCAACTGCACCAGCAAATGGTCTCACAAGGGGTCTGAGAATCTCATCTCGGTACCTAATGGCAGTCAGGCTACCCCACACCATTACTGCTGGAGGATGTTGCAGGCAGCAGAAAGCTCTCCACTGCGTCTCCAGACTCTGAGCACATGTGACAGACGTAGCAGTGTGAACCTCCTTTCATCTGTGAAGAGCACAGGGCGCCAGAGGCGAATTTGCCAATCTTGGTGTTCTCTGGCAAATGCCAAATGTCCTGCACGGTGTTGGGCTCTAAACACAATCCCCACCTGTGGATGTCGGGCCCTCATACCATCCTCATGGAGTCTGTTTCTGACCGTTTGAGGGACACATGCACATTTGTGGCCTGCTGGAGGTCATTATGCAGGGCTCTGGCAGTGCTCCTCCTTGCACAAAGGCAGAGGTAGCGGTCCTGCTGCTGGGTTGTTGTCCTCCTACGGCCTCCTCCACGTCTCCTGATGTACTGGCCTGTCTCCTGGTAGCACCTCCATGCTCTGGACACTATGCTGGCAGACACAGCAAACCTTCTTGCCACAGCTCGCATTGATGTGCCATCCTGGATGAGCTGCACTACCTGAGCCACTTGTGTGGGTTCTAGACTCAGCCTCATGCTACCATTAGAGTGAAAGCACCACCAGCATTCAAAAGTGACCAAAACATCAGCCAGGAAGAATAGGAACTGAGAAGTGGTCTGTGGTCACCACCTGCAGAACCACTCCTTTACTGGAGGTGTCTTGCTAATTGGCTATAATTTCCACCTGTTGTCTGTTCCATTTGTACAACAGCATGTGAAATTGATTGTCAATCAGTGTTGCTTCCTGAGTGGACAGTGTGATTTCACAGAAGTGTCATTGACTTGGAGTTACATTCTGTTGTCTAAGTGTTCCCTCTATATTTTTTGAGCAGTGTAGAATCACTGCAAATTACTACCAATTTTGATTACAGCGGTTCCAAAGTAGTAAAGTTTTAGGACTTAAAAAATTAGAAAAACAAGCAAACATAAAAACTCATAGAAAAACCTGTGTGACAGCTTATTTTTTTACGGTGAGCTGTAGTTTTAACGGTACAATTTTAGGGGTAGATAGGACATTTTGATCAGTTTAAAAAAAACAAAAAACTTTTTTTGGGAGGTTAGGCGACCAAAAAACAGCAATGCTGTTTTTTTTCCCCATTTACTGTGTTCGCCATGCAGGATAAATCATTTTATACTTTAAGGCAACATTTATAGTTCCTATAGGGTTATTTAAACACAATCACTTGTACAGTATAGTGCAATATTAACAGTGTCCTATCACAGCCTGCCAAAGGCGCATGTTCAGAAGGTGGAAGAGACAGTCACAAAAGCTCTACTATATTCTGGAAGCCATTTGATTAACATTGGCTATACATACGCTACATGTCCATACCTTAAAAAGCCAAGGGGTGAGGATCCTTAAAGGCGGGATAAGTATAGGTGGGGGAGGAGATGACATATTATCCAAAGAAATTCCCAAATTGTCTCGAATCTGCAAAAGGAAAATAAGCAAGTTAATACATAAAAATATGCTTTATAATTACATTTATATTATTTGCCTCGAATTCGTAATTATTTTTCTTTCAGAATTGTTATCTGAGAAATGGAAAAAAAAACATACACCAGTGCACTTGCAAATTTAAAGTGGTCCTTTTTTTTTTTTTTTTTTTTTTTTTAAATCAACTGGTGCCAGAAAGTTAAACAGATTTGTAAATTACTTCTATTAAAAAATCTTAATCCTTCCAGTACTTATCAGCTTCTGTCATGATCCACAGGAAGTTATTTTCTTTTTGAATTTCCTTTCTGCCTGATCACAGTGCTCTCTGCCGACACCTCTGTCCATTTTAGGAACTGTATAGAGTAGGCAAAAATCCCCATAGAAAACCTCTCCTGTCCTGGACATTTCCTGACATGGACAGAGGTGTCAGCAGAGAGCACTGTGGTCAGGCAGAAAGGAAATTCAAAAAGAAAAGAACTTCCTGTGGATCATAACAGCAGCTGATAAGTACTGGAAGGATTAAGATTTTTTAATAGAAGTAATTGACAAATCTATTTAACTTTCTGACACCAGTTGATTTAAAAAAAAAAAAAATAATTCCAGTGGAGTACCCCTTTAAGGCTCGTATTGCGTTAAAAAAAAAAAAAAAAAAAAAAAGGTTCTGTATTTGTTATTGCTTTTTGGAGTGTTTTTATGCATTTATTACAGAATTTGCTATGGAGGTTATTTGGGGATCATTTTATGCAAATAAGGTATTTGCCTGCAATCTTCAAGTAGAAAAAAAAAAAAGTTTTAACACATCAAAAGCTCACTCAAAAAAGTAATCACGCCTGTTTTATGCTTCAAAATACACTCCGATAAATGATGTGTGATCATAGCATCTCTTAAACAAAGAATCTCATGCTAAGGTTTTTAATACTGTCTATACCTGCAACTATGAATATTATATAGATTACCTTGACCAGGTTCTGCCACAGTTCACACAGGTAATCAAACACCTGAGCATGGATTTCAGGATTGCTTATATTATTGACATCTCCCAGGATTCCCAGCATTCTCCTCCACAAAACTGCTGATACATCAGCATGCCAGCCTGTGAGCGTTCCACCTGCCATCACGCTGTAGGTTTCCAGTGGGAATTCGCAGGGCTCTGTAAAAGAAAGATAAGTATACATTTACAAAGACTAACAACTCAACAAACCATAAAACACACACACACACACATACTGTATATATGTATATATATATATATATATATATATATATATATATATATGCTTGAAAAAGCCGGTGTGAGACAGATGAAACGTTGGATCACTTTCTGTATGGGATAATAAACCACTGTTTGAAATACTTTGCAGTGCTGCGGAACCTCTTTACCTGCATCTAACAGACAGACTGTGCTGACGGCACCCACTTCACCACTGCATCATTGGGTTGTGCTGCTTACTAAATATAACTGTGTAAATATAAATGTGTGTATGTATGTATGTATATATATATATATATATATATATATATATATATATATATATGCAAATCAGCTCATCACATCACCTTTTCAGGCGATGTTCCCTGGTATCAGCTTAGCTCCAGTTACGGAATATAAAAAGCTAATTGGGATTAATGCCAAGCCAGAACTCTTTCCTTCTGGAGAGAGAGTTCTGGCTTGGCATTAATCCCGATTAGCTTTTTATATTCCATAACTGGAGCTAAGCTGATATCGCCTGAAAAGGTGATGTAATGAGCTGATTTGCATATTCCCCTACCCAGAATGCCTGCGGAGTGCTTAGTGGCCCTTGAAAGCTCCGTCACACCAGGAGTGGTGAACTCTCCCTGAGTTAAATACTCACCCCGTTTAGTGTATATATGTGTATATTATATATATATATATATATATATATATATATATATATTTTTTTTTTTTTATATATAATGAACATATTACAAAACTGCATGTACCATAGCATAAGTGTTAGAAGTATGGATTTTTAAATGTGTGTTTTAAACTAGGGGCGGAGTACCCCTTTAAATATTGGTGTACTGTAAGCCAGCCAATAGGTGGGATATGTCATAACATACTAATCAGTGGGAGTCTGACAGTTTATACTATTATCCACACTTGCATAATGCCACCTATCTGTCTATACTCTGCTTGTCAGAAGTAGCCGACTTCATTTCTTATGATAATTTTAACTAATATTTTACTGAAGTTTACAGACACCACTTGCCATTTCTGCACAACATATACAGATGGTAATGTGTAGCCCAGTGCACCCCAAACTGTGGCACTCCAGCTGCTGCAAAACTACATCTGCCATCATGCCCTGACAGTCATCAGCTGTCAGGCAATGAAGGGAGTTGTGGTTTTGCAACAGCTGGAGAGACTCTGGTTGAGTGCAGTGACCTGCCAGCCAAATGAATGAGAGCAACCTGTGTCTTCTTGGGATCAATACTTCAACCTAACAGCAAATGACTTTACCACAGTAGCGATAGTGACACCTACAGGAAAAAACGAGTTGGTGCAGCCAAAATTTATTTTAATCTGGTGATCAATTGTAAATGACACATTTTTTTTGCTTTCCACTGTACCTTTAAATAGTCATTTTTAATTGTGCGTAAAGAGGTACTCCGCCCCTAGACATCTTATGTCGTATCCAAAGGATAGGGGATAAGATGTCAGATCGCTGGGGACCCCCGCAATATAGCAAGCAGCACCCACCTGTAACTGCTTCCGGAAGTGCTGGAGGATCTCAGGCTAATCTCCCGACCACGGAAGATCGTGACGTCACGACTCCGCCCCGTGTGACGTCACGCCCCGCCGGGGCGTGACGTCACACGGGGGCGGAGTCGTGACGTCACGATCTTCCGTCCCCGAGGTTGGGAGGAATTCGCCTGAGATTCTCCAGCACTTCCAGAAGCAGTTACAGGTGGGTGCTGCTTGCTATATTGCGGGGGTCCCCAGCGATCTGACATCTTATCCCCTATCCTTTGGATACGGGATAAGATGTCTAGGGGCAGAGTACCCCTTTAATATAAAGTTAAAGTAATACAATCCCATACATCCAAATGCTAAAAAAAAACTCATTGAACTTTACCTATGTCATCTGGGGTCTGTAAAACTGAATGTTGAAGCTTTTCATGCAGTTCTGTTTGTTCAGATGTAAAAGCTGCGGGAGATGGTGTTTGGGAGCGCGAGCCATGAGCGGACGCTGCAGGAGACACATTTTCAGAGCCTAAGACAACATTTAAAAAGAAAGAATTGTCTTTAATCAGGTCACAAAACCGTATACAAGGCAAAAATGAGCCGACCGTTGTCACTATCTGACTCCAGTCGGCTCTTTCAAATTAATGAGATGGGGCCAGGTCTGGACGGTTTTCACATCTCCCAGCCGGATCCGATCCCAGTATTAAGCAATTGTGGTGTGAATGCACCCCTAGAGAGGTTATTCCAAGAATAAAAGTTATGACTTATCCTTAGCTGATCATTGTGGTTCTGACTACTGGGACCCCCACTGTTCAGAAGAACAAAGGTCCCCTGAGTGAGTGTATTGGCAGTGTACATAACAGCATCAGTTCCATTCATCTTATGTCCGAAAGTCCTATAGAGAACAAATGGGGAGGTGGCTAAGCATGTGCGCTGTCGCTCTATTCCCTCGCAGTACCATGGAACTCCATTTTAGTCATCGTGGGGGTCCCAGCAGTTGATCCTTACCAATAAGCTAGTTTCAGGATAGGGCATATAGAGAGCTGTTGTCTTCATTAGATGACACCTTCAGCAAAATACACAAATAAAAGTAGGGAATTTTATTGCCTGACAAGGTTCAGCGGTTATATTAAAATGATAAAGGGGTACTCCACTGCAAAACATTTTCTTTGAAATCCACTGGTGCCAGAAAGTTAAACAGATTTGTAAATTACTTCTATTCTAGAGGAAGTTCTTTTCTTTTTGAATTTCCTTTCTGTCTGACCACAGTGCTCTCTGCTGACACCTCTGTCCATGTCAGGAACAGTTCAGAGCAGGAGCAAATCCCCATATTGAAACCTATCCTGCTCTAGACAGTTCCCAAAATGGACAGAGGTGTAAGCAGAGAGCACTGTGTTTAGACAGAAAGGAAATGTGGAGCCATACAGCAGCTGATAAGTACTGGTAGGATTGCTATTTTTTTTAATAGAAGTAATTTACCAATCTGTTTAACTTTCTGTCACCAGTTGATTTAACAGAAAATGTTTTCCACCGGCGTACCCCTATAACACCTGCCATATGCCTCTCTTCTGCTGAAAGGGACATTTATTCAAAAGGCTACAAAATAATCTTAAAAGGGAATTTGTCATCACTTCATGGTTCAGGCTTGAAGTGCGGGCGACTCTGGCGACTATGGTCTTTACAGTTTCCTGATCAGTTGCTCCATTCCTCTGTTATTCCCGGTTTTGTATTTATGCAAAGTCCAGAGTCCAGCCCAGATCCTCAGACTAAACACCCTCCTTATGCCAATTGATCTTCCTTCCTGACATAATCTCAGAAATGAACATGCACACAATGTTTTGGGTGTAGTTTCCAAGCTACATCTGGACGTATCGAGAGGCGCATGCAAGATCCTCACTGAAAGCAGACAGGATGTCAGCATAAGTACAAAAACGGGAATAACCGAGGAAAGGAGCCACGGACCGGGAAACGGTTAAGACCTTAGCCATCAGTGTCACCCCTACTACAGGCCTGAACCAAGAGGCAAGTGTGGGTGATGCTGATGACAAATTCCCTTTAACCACTTAAGGACCAAGGTCGCACAGGTACGCCCTGACGTCCTGGTACTTAAGGTGCCACCTCGCAATCGGTGTGATTAGTTGGCCGGACAGGCCGACCAATCACCTGTCCTGCTGGGTGGCATCAGCGAGTGATTGGCGGTGTAGGGAGGGGGTGATCGGCGGTGGAAGGTGTGGGGAGGCTCACCCGGGGTCCGGTGTTGCGGCAGTCCCGAGCTGCGGCAGTGGTCTCCTGAGGCGGCAAGATCCAACAGCAGGTGGTAAGCGCTGTTTGCCTCCTGCTGTTGCATAGTAACAACTCCCAGCATGCACAGCCAAAAGGCATGCTGGGAGTTGTAGTTTTGCAAAAGCTAGAGGCAAAACTGCAGCTCTCAGCATGCCCTTTGGCTGTCTGGACATGCTGGGAGTTGTAGTTTTGTTGTTATGAAAATGTGTGCCTCCAGCTGTTGAATAACTACAACTCCCACCATGCATTGACAGCCAAAGGGCATGCTGGAAGTTGTAGTGGTATGCCTCCACCTGTTGAATAACTACAAGTCTCAGCATGTCCTTCGGCTATCACTGCATGCTGAGAGTTGTAGTTTTTGCAAAAGCTGAAGGCACACTAGTTGCGAAACACTGAGATAAGTAACAAATGCTCAGTGTTTTTCAACCAGTGTTCCTCTAGCTGTTACATAACTACAACCCCTAGCATGCACCGACAGTCAAAGGGCATGCTGGGAGTTGTAGTTTTGCAACAGCTGAAGGTCTGCGCCCCCCCCCCCCCCTCAATGTGAAGGTACATGGTACATTCACACAGGCAGGGGGTTTACAGTGAGTTTCTCGTTGCAAGTTTGAGATGCAGCAAATTTTCTGCTGCAGCTCAAACTCCCAGCGGAAAATTTGCTGTGAACCCATGCCTGTGTGAATGTATCCTAAAAACACTACACTACACTAACACATAATAAAGGGTAAAACACTACATATACACATACCCCTACATAGTTACATTCAGAAGAAATGGAGTTACAAATTTTGGGGGGGCATTTTCTCCTATTACCTCTTGTGAAAATGGTAAATTTGGGGGGGGAAACTGCATTTTAGTGAAAAACTAAATAAATTTAATTTACACTAATACTAATATACTGCAGTGTACCTTCATTTTGCTGTTCTCTTATTAAACCAGATGGATTGGACACTGGAAGGGACTGGCACATAGCATACATAGTGTATACTATTCATACAGGACAAAGATGGTAGTAAATGTGTCACAATTCAAATAAAATGTTGAGAGAACTGTCATGTGTGTGTTAAAGGGGTACTCCAGTGGAAAACATTTTTTTTTTTTAAATCAACTGTTGCCAGAAAGATAAACAGATTTGTAAATTATTTCTATTTAAAAATCTTAATCCTTCCAGTACTTATCAGCTGCTGTATGCTCCATAGGAAGTTCTTTTCTTTTTGAATTTCTTTTCTGTCTGACCACAGTGCTCTCTGCTGACACCTCTGTGTCTGAGGAACTGTCCAGAGCAGGAGCAAATCCCCATACCAAACCCCTCCGGCTCTGGACAGTTCCTGACAAACACAGAGGTGGCAGCAGAGAGCACTGTAATCAGGCAGAAAAGAAATTCAAAAAGAAAAGAACTTCCTCTGTAGTATAGAGCAGCTGATAAGTACTGGAAGGATTAAGAGTTTTAAATAGAAGTAATTTACAAATCTGTTTAACTTTCTCTGATAAAAAAATAAATAAACAAACATTTTCCACCGGAGTACCCCTTTAAGTAGTAAATAAGTCGTTTCTAAAGTATATAAAATCAGTCAGTGAAAAATGACATCCAGGATCCCGCGCGGCGGGAGGGGGGGGGGGGGGGGGGGGTGGTATAGTACCTGTTGTGACCGGGGCATCTGAACACAGGGCCTGCTGGTTGAGACTGCTGGTTTCTGAGTCTATATGGAGAGTAGTCAGGCTCACAACCTCTGGTTCTTCAGTGCTCAGCTGTATAGACCCAGCATCTGTCTCCGTGGTGGGAGGAACTGCTGAATCACTGCTGAATGGGAAACCAACTAAAAAAAAAAGTTAACACTGTGTATGAGCTGCTGCTTCTTTTGGTCATTACATTTATTGCATCGCTATCATTTTTACCTACTTTACTCACCCTCAAATTTCTTCCCGTCGCACTGAAAGGCATTGAAAGAGTCGGAGTGGCTGTCGGAGCTAAGGAGATCACTGCTCGCAGCACTCGCTGGGGAGGTCCACTCCGACGGGACACCTGGATCATCTGCTGGACGCATTTGGCTATGTTTGTTAAGTGGGTCAGGGAGGTCTTTAGGAATCTCTAGACTACCAGGGCTGCTACCTCTTCTTGTCAAATTCTGAAAAAACAACAAACAAACAAAAAAAAAATCAGAACAGATTAACACAATAGGGCAGATTTGCTATTGCAAATGCAACAGAATTATACACAAGTTTATGGCAAAAACTGACCTGCACATTTATTATGTGTTTTAAAAACTTTTTACGCCTTTCTTGATAAAATGAGTGTATAAGCCTGGGGCATGGCTTGCATGTGACTGTGCACCGAAAACTGCACCACAATTTTGTTTAAAGTCATAGCTTAAAGAGGCGCTGTCATTATGAAAAACTTTTTATATTTTCATGTACTACTGGTAAGATGACTTTTTTAACTATACATTTATTTAAAAAAAAAGTCAATTTTACAAATAAAAGAAAAAAAGAAAAAATAGCCGCCACTAGGGGACATCTGTCTTTTTGCAGACAGACTACTCTGTATTTTGCAGCCTACTGGATACCGGCCATGAAGTGTGTTGGTATCCAGTATAGGAGATCACCACTGCACCACTACAGCCTCCAGCTGTTCCTAAACTACAACTCCCATGATGAGAGTTGTAGTTTTAGAGCTGTGTATCCTCCAGTGTGCCTCCAGCTCTAGCAAAACTACAGACATAGGATGTGTGGGCATGCTGGGAGTTGAAGTTTTGAAACAGCTAAAGGCAACACTGCTCTAACATGCTTTACAAAAACTGCAGCTCCAGCTGTTGCAATGCAAAACTACAACTCCCAGCATGCTTGAACAGCCAAAGCTTTCTCTGACTCCTGAATGACAAAGAAGCGGGATCAGACATTCAGGAGTCTGTGAAAGCTGAATGACACACATAGTGACAGCTATCTTGATTAGCATCCAGCTTTATTAGGAACAAATAGAAAATGTATAAATAAAACTAATGTGCAGTGATTTACAGACTGCCAGGCTGCTCCCAGACTTAAGAGCAGATGTGTCAACCACAGTGAGGGAGAGAGATGGACACGCCCCCACCATAAGGCAAGAACAAAAAGCAAGTGAGCAACATATAAATGCTATTTGTTAGGGATATATAGGTCCTAGACACAAAAATGGTATGGTTCATGATCAAGATTAGGTACTGAGTAACATATCACTTCTTTTTATTTATTTTTGCACTATGACAGGTATGCTTTAAGCTTAGACTAGGCAGTGTAAAGAGGAGCCAGATTTAACAAGCAGCCTGAGTCCCATGCAAAATCCTGTGTATTTGAAGACTGTCTAGTACAAATTTAGACAGGATTAGTAAATCTGGCCCAATCATTTCAGAATTGCTTACTATGAGATAAACATTATGGGGGGGGGGGGTATTTATTAAAATCTGTTCAGAGGAAAAGATTGAGTTTCCCATAGCAACCAATCAGATCGTTTTCATTTCTTAAAAGGCCTCTGAAAATTAATGAAGCAATGTGTTTGGTAGCTATGGGCAACTCAGCAACATTTCCTCTGGACAGGTTTTGATAAATCTGCCCTATAGATCTATATTAAAATGTATTTGATTCTTACCAGAACTAGGCCTGACCTTAGCCTTTCAGCTATAAATTCATCCAATAGATCTTCATCCATTATGTGGGGAGTTAAATCTTCTTTGGTGGCTACAAGAAAAAAAAAAAAAAAAAAGAATTTATTTTGTACTTTAAAGTTTTGTCCTAAAGCAAAATCAAGCAGGAATCTATTGGGGGCGGGTAAGGAAAGAGACCTGTTAGGGTTTTGCAGCATGCAGTTAAGGAAGGAGTGTCATGATGTACCACTGACAGTGTGTCCGGGATTAGTAGGTTGTGAAACTCTTTGCAAGGTTTCAGTAATAAGCAGTTAGTGAAATATTGGTGGGAGTTCTAAAAAGCAAGGTCATTCCTTGAAGCAGAGCCGGCAAGTTATAGGAAAAGGAAAGGACCACTTCAATAAGAAATAAAAAGTCTTCCTGAGCATATGATCTTTTGCTGGATTTCCAGATCAGTCCTCCATAGATTAGGGTATAAAATAAAAAAAACCTCTGTATCTTCATCTAACAAAATAAATTAGATTATTAAAAACTAATTGCAAAAAGGTAATAACGCATTAAGGACTAAACTAAGTAAAGTGATTGGCTAAAAAAACTCCATGGGTCCAGGAGTCAAGAAACTTGAGGACTGTTGCATTTTGTTTCTACCTACAACCAAGACCCCTTCAGTGCCCTAAACAGATTGGAGTTTCATTGTAGCTTGGCTATTAGAGTAGGATTCCATCCACACTCCAACAAGGGCCGTAGGATCCCATTCTTAAGACGGCTCATACACATTACAATACCACTTAAAAAGAGTGAATATTAGCTATAATTTGGAGGGAGGCAGAGAAATGATCACAAAATGATGATGTGAGGATGTGTTATGTAGAAACTCCATTAAAAAGCATTTAGAGTTTTTAGAGTATGGGAATTAAATCATCACCTCAGAGAGTCTATTATGAACAATGGCAGAGCTTCAAGTACTTTGGTATCAAAGCTATTGCTGTATCTTGACTAGAGATGAGCGAACTTACAGTAAATTCGATTCGTCACAAACTTCTCAGCTCGGCGGGTGGTTAACTTTTCCTGCATAAATTAGTTCAGCTTTCCGGTGCTCCGGTGGGCTGGAAAAGGTGGATACAGTCCAAGGAAAGAGTCTCCTAGGACTGTATCCACCTTTTCCAGCCCACCAGAGCACCGGAAAGCTGAACTCATTTATGTAGGAAAAGGCATCAACTGCCGAGCCGAGAAGTTCGTGACAAATCGAATTTACTGTAAGTTCGCTCATCTCTAATCTTGACCACTACCAGTGGTCACTTTGCTAACTTCAAAAGCTGAACAATAAGGGCTCATTCACACTACGTAATCTCTGCCCAGAAAGGGTGTCGGCAAATCAAACTGGTGCAAGGACTGCTCAGAAATGCGCCATCTCAATAGACAGCAATGCATTTCACTGCAGATTTGGACGAAAGGTGAAGTCTTGACTTTAATATTTTTTTTTTATGTGTGAATGGTGCAGCAGCATTCTACTGAGAACAATGGGAGGCTGCTGCACCGTATATTTACAAGTGAAAGAGAGAGATGGAGATAGGTGGAGACAGAGAAGGAAATGAGTGAAGAGAGAACAGAGCGGTAAAAACAGAAAACAGAAAAAGAGAAGAGAAATTTATAATAAAATGATAAAGCAAAAGAAAAGAAAAAAGAGGAGAGAATAGAAGAGATAAAGAGAAGGTAAAAGACAGAAGAGGAAAGTGATGGAAAAAAAGAGGAGTCTAGAAAGGAAAAAGGAGAGAACACAGAGATAAAGAGTACTAGAGAAAAAAATACAAACAAAAGGAAATTG
>NC_079199.1:36019773-36143791 GCF_029499605.1 Hyla sarda | reverse complement strand
CAGCTGTTGCAAAACTACAACTCCCAGCATGCCCGGACAGGCCTTTGGCTGTCCGGGCATGCTGGGAGTTATAGTTTTGCAACAGCTGGAGGCACGTTGGTTGGGAAACACTGTCATAGGGAGATGAGAATCCACAAGTATCTCACTTTGTATATCCCAGTTTGCCTCTCTAGGAAATCTTCTGTTATTTGATGCCTAAACAGCATAAAATCTGCAGCGGATTAAGCATGTATGAACATACCCAAAAAGAAGTGTGTATTACGGCACATTCACATCTTCTATTGGAGGTTTACGTCAGGACCATTTCCCCATTGATCAAAAGAGTGGTACAGTTACCCATAGCAACCAATCAGATCACTTCTTTCAGTTTTCAGAGGCCTTTGTAAAAGTGAAAGAAGCAATCTGATTGGTTGCTATGGGCAACTGCACCACTCTTCCTCTACACAGGTTCTGATAAATCTCCCCCTAAATTCCACCATATAGGTGACATATCCCACTGTACGCCTATATAGTGAGAACTAGAAGTAGAAAAACAAGCACTCCATAGGGTAATATTGTTAAGCCCCAGTGTGAGGTAAAAACGAATGACTGCTCACCAGGGGGTCAAGTCGTGGGAAAAAATGGGTGGGAACTCACCCAAGATTCCACTTAAACGGGTATTCGACATCTTATACCCTATCCTAAGGATAGAGGATAAGATGTCTGATCCCGGGGTCCTGCCGCTGGGGACCCCCACGTTCTCCCGGCGTTCGTTTAGAGCGTTGGGTGCAGCGCCGGACGCTCGTGACGTCACGGTCACGGCCCCTCAATGCAAGTCTATGGAGAGGGCATGAAGGCCAACACGCCCCCTCCCATAGACTGGCATTTAGGGGGCATGTACTGTGACGTCACGAGCCTCTGCCCTGCATCACCAGTCATCCGGCACAGAGCGAAGTTCGCTCCGAGCACCAGATGTCTGGGGTGCCGCAGCCGAGATCCTTTGGATAGGGGATAAGATGTCTAGGGGTGGAGTACCCCTTTAAGGGCTGGTCCTGCAGGACTCCTGCTAATGGGAACTGCATTCCTGCTATGGAAAAAGTGCAGGAACTGCCGTTCCATGAGTTCCTGCAGGACTTGGGCCCTGCTGCTCACACTGGGTGGTTGTGCAGCTTCATACACAACAATGATGATATGCATACATAGTAAGTCGTCTGCTGCCCTCCGGTCACTGGTATATGCAATTGGCAGGGATGGCTTCGAGGAGGGACCCGGCTCAAATGGCGCTGACCGACCACGACAATGTATGGAGGATAAGATAGGATTTTATTGACCAAGATGCAATGCGTTTCACTGCACTTGCGCAGCTTCCTCAGGCATCAAATGCTGGACATCAAATGCCTAAGGAAGCTGCGCAAGCGTAGTGAAACGCATTGCATCTTGGTCAATAAAATCCTCTCTTATCCTCCATACCTTGTTGTGGTCGGTCAGCGTCGTTTGAGCCGGGTCCCTCCTCAAAGCCATCCCTGTATATAGTGAGATATCTTGCAGCCTTCTACATTTGGATATCCTCCCCATGTAGGCTTAATACAATATGTAAACTGAACCTTAAAATAAAGTGTACCTTAATATAAAATTAAGAATATAAAAAGTGACCTTAAAGCAGATGTCCAGCAAAAACAACTTATCCACAGGATAGGGGATAAGTGTTCTGGATTGCAGGGGGTCCGATCACTGGGACCCCCGCGATCTCCCATTTGAGGTTCTAGCTCTGCTCTAGGAAATTAGGTTTCGCGCCCAGCATGTCAGCTGGTGGAAATACGCCCCCCCCCCAGCGTTCGTGTGTCTCCACTCTCTCATAGAGATGAATAGAGGGGGCGTGTTTCGACCAGCTGACGTGCTGGGTATGAAACATGCATGTGCAGAGGCAGAGCTGGGGGCCCCGTATGGGAGATCGCGAGGGGTCCAAACAGTAGGAACCCTTGCAATCAGACACTGTATTTCCTATCCTGTGAATAGAGGACACTTATTTTCGCTGGACATCTGTGTGGACAGGACTTAACCTACCATTTTAATCTTACAGATGGTCACAGAACTTTTCTGTGTTTTTAAGAAAGTGATTTACAGGCCGTGCATTGCTTAAAATGAACCAGACGTTTATTTCTGTCCCAGATACCAGCATTCCCACAGGGACACACAAACTCTGTTACAACAGGGAACATAAAGCAGACGCTAGCAAAACACTGGTGTGAGCGCCATTTTACATTGCACACTGCTTCAGCACTCAATACCTTCTATAATGTGCCAGTGACATGGGGTGATGGTGACAATGTGGCATTGGTAAGAAGTTAACAGATACTGGTTGTTTATGTAAACTTTAGTGGCTGCATGTAAGGACACTAAATGCGACCAGGAACATGGGCAAAGATTCTTCAGCCGCAGTTATTAGTTGGTGTCTGACCAATCAAAACTTTTTACAAGTCCTGTACGGTCTTGATGACCTGTCAAAAGTTTTTTCAAGTGACAGTGTCCATTTAAAATTAGTCCAGGAAGCTGAACTTTTTAGACACTTATTACCTATCCACAGGATAGGGGATAAAAGTTTTGATCATGAAGGTCCGACCGCTGGGAACCCCCCCCCCCCTTTCCCATGATCGCCTATACAGACCGCAACGCAAGTGAGAGCCTGTTGACCCAATTACTGGCTGAGGTGTTACATAGCTGTGGATGATGACTGGCTCAGTGGGCCGTCACTTGTGTTCTTACAGGAAGATGGGGGCCGCTCTGCTCCAAGGGATGTGTAAATAGCTGTGGACCCGTACGGGAGATTGTGGAGGGTCCCAGTGGTTGGACCCCATGATCAGTTCCCTAGACTACCCCTTTAGGGTCTATTCATCTGTACAGTATCCTGTGCATATTTGATGCACAGGATTTGAAGCTGTGTTCAGTCCTTTAGTTTACATTGAACTCTGCAGCTTCAAATCAAGTACGTGCTGGAAACTGTACTAGTGAATACACCCTTAAAGAAAGTCACAATAGGGCAGATTTACTATTGTAAACACAAAGAAAAACTAACATTCTCCCAGCCCTCTGGCAATCATTGTTACTGTGATGCCTTTGGTCTGTGGGGTGGAGTGGCCCAGAGCCAGGTCATTCCCCTTGTGGGCATGGTGCCATGGAGGCAGTGGTCGCTGCCTGGCACTACGCCAGTGTTAGGTTAGGGACCCACTCTAAATAAGTGGCCTTGACGTGGTCAGTGGGCTTGAACTTTTTGTTCAAAATGTATATTAACAACTTTATAGTTTTTGAATTTAAGCTGAGAAGCAAGTAGATCAAAATACAAATTGTGGATGTGTGGCTTTGTTTCTTTTGCTCTTTGTGTTTTACAAATAAAAACTAGCTTTCATGACTCGACACTTTTTAGCCGAATCTGAAAAAGGCATGTGCGCACAAGACCATGTGGCAAAAAATGCCAAAATTCTGTTGCAATTTAAAGGGATTTTCCAATGATGAAACCTATTTTTCAGTTGTCTTATAAACTGCTTCTCTTCCTGCTTCTCTTCTGCTGATGCAACAGTATCTCCACTGCCCCACTTCCTGTCTGGTGCACATCCTGTTACAGATTTTATATTCCTGCTGTACACTGTAGTTGGGATTTTAGCCAACTATCTTGCTTCCATTACATTTATCAACTATAACCCCACCCACTACACCCATAAGAGTGTCCCACATAGTGGGAGGAAGATAATTGGCTGAAATCCCATCTAGGGTGCAGCAGGAACAGGAAGTTGTTAGCCGTGACAGGAAATGGAGCAATGGTGAGATCAGAGCAGGTAATTTGCATCAGGAGCAGAAGGAAGGCATGTAGACCATCGAAAGGCAGTAAAATAAGTTTATATGTCATTGTATGTTTATTTATTACACAGTTGAAAATAATGTAATGTAGTTTACATAAACAACAGTAGCTATAAATGTAAGGACAGGGCTGGGGTTATATATGGCAACTTTATAGATCATTACATTACAAGGGACTTGCAACAGATTATACTATAAACTGTGAGCCATATTAATGTGTATAAGAAATCGCCCTGTAATATTGGCATACAAAGTAGAACCGTGGCCTCTCCTGACATGTCTGTTTTAGTAAATAATTCTATTCCTTCTATAATAAAACATTTGAGAGCATCTTTTTCTAGTACTCTGCTTTGTGCTATTACTCTACTATTCCTCCTCAAAAAGAATGAACAAACTGACACAGAGAGATACCACTGCCCTGGTCAGTAAGTTTCCCCACTTCGCCATACACCTGTAATAATTGCCACGCTGAAAGCTCATCTGGTCAACAGCTATCACTCTCGTCCTCCATGTGCAAAGCAAGTTTTGCTGAGAATGAATGTGTTCTCAGTTGGGACAGGGGACTAAGCCCTTCCAAATATTTCTGCCTGCAACTCATCTCCCTTGAGAAGAAAAGGATCAGGCACTTAAAACATGCCTGATCTTTCTTGCCCTTACAACATCTATTATCAGATAGTTGGGACACCTCACTATGTAGAAATCTCAGTGGAAGACTTTATTCCATGTGAATATGGTGCAGCATACATAGAAACATAAGTTCCATGAGCGGGGAGTGAGAGCAGCCGCCCTCAGGATGCAAGGGCACACCACTGGGTGGAGACTAGTTTCGAGTCACGGTCGAAGTGTCCGGCCGGGAGAAGCGTCCAACCGTGACGTGAAACTAGTCGCCACCTAGTGGTGTGCCCTTGCATCCTGAGGGCGGCTGCTGGCTGCTCTCACTCCCCGCTCATGGAACTTATGTTTCATTGTATGCTGCACCATATTCACATGGAATTAAGTCTTCCACACCTGGATCTTCTGACAGGTGAGTGCGATTTCTTGCTGCCTTCTCTTTTCATATTCTCACCGAATACTATCTTCCCATTTAAATCAGCACCGCCGAATAGATCCCACTGTGTCAAACAGTAGTTGATTGCTTCCTATGCTCAGTCAGCGGACTTGTCTTGCAGTGCTACTTTACCTCCTGCCACGATGTATTGCACTGCTGCTTTGCGCCTAAAGAATGTAAATATGGTGACTGGGTGACTCCCAAGAGCCCTCAACCAGAAGATCATCTTCAATACATTTTTGGCAACTTTCCTCATTCACTTATAATAGATGCAATGCAGTGTGATTCAAGCAGCACAAAATGGCAATCACTGGCTGCACGACCCGGTCAGTTCTAGCTGAATACTAGGCGTAGGGACACACTCTATTGACATGGGGACCCATTGTACCTTGTTGTTAATTTACTCCTATATTTCCAGGAGGAAGAACAGTGGAATGGCACAATGTCAAGAAAAGATGCTCTTATTTGCTTAAACAGACATGTTCGGAGCCCGTTCTTCTTAACCGGAAATGTTGTAATAGAGGAATCACTGTTTGTTATGTACCATGAAGTCTGCCCAGCTGGATATGATGTTATGAAACAGTTTTGAAGCATTAAGTTGTTTTAACATTTCAATTATTAGCCTGACACAAAATGCATTCGGAAAGTCTTCAGAGTCTTTCATTGTTATCTCATTTTGTTAAAAAATATAAAAATAAAGGCACTCAATGTCCCTGAATGACATAGTGAAAATGTAATGCTAGAAATCTTTGCTAATTTATTGAAAAGGAAAAACTAATCTATTACTCAGACCCTTTACTTAGTTGTAGCTTCCTTGGGCGGCTATTATGGTCTCCAGTCTTCTTAGGGATGAGGCCACAAAGTTTACATATGTGGATTTTGGAATTTTCTGCAATTCTCCTCTGCAGATCCTTCCAAGCTCTGTCAAGTTGAATGAGGACCGAGCGTGGAAGCCAATTTTAGGTCTTTATCAAGAATATCTCTGTACTTTACTCCATTAAGCTTTCCCTCATCACTGATCAGTCTCCCAGTGTCAGCCGCTCAGCACGTAGGGATGGTATTGAAGAGATGTGCCTGGTGTTCTGCTGAAATCATGCTTAGAATTGAGACCAAAGAATATGGTTTCTCACAATCTTAAAGGGGTACTCCGGTGGAAAACTTTTTTTTTTTTTTTTTTTTTATCAACTGATGCCAGAAAGCTAAACAGATTTGTAAATTACTTCTATCTAAAAATCTTAATCCTTCCAGTACTTATTAGCTGCTGAATACTACAGAGGAAATGATTTTCTTTTTGGAACACAGAGCTCTCTGCTGAATCACGTGCACAGTGCTCTCTGCTGACATCTCTGTCCATTTTAAGAACTGTCCAGAGTAGAAGAAAATCCCCATAGCAAACATATACTGCTTTGGACAGTTCCTAAAATGGACAGAGATGTCAGCAGAGAGCACTGTGCTTGTGATGTGAGCAGAGAGCACTGTGTTCCAAAAAGAAAATAATTCACTCTGTAGAATTCAGCAGCTAATAAGTGCTGGAAGGATTAAGATTTTTTAATACAAGTAATTTACAAATCTGTTTAGCTTTCTGGCACCAGTTAATAAAAAAATAAATAAAATGTTTCCATTGGAGTATCCCTTTAAACTCTTTCAGTGCCTTTTTTGACACTCCGCCATAAAGCCCAAATTTGTGGAGTTCTGCAGCACAGGTTAACCTTATGGAAGTGTCTCCTATTTGTGCACAGAATCTTTGGAGGTCAGCCAGAGTGACCATTGGGGTTCTCTGTCACCTCTCTAATCAAGGCTCCCCCCCCCCCACCACCCCCAGTGAAGGATCTGACTACTCATGTCCATGCAAACTCTTAAGTTTTTCCTTTTTAATACATTTCCAAAAAAAAAAAATATATATATATATATATTTTTTTTTTTGTTTAAATAATTTTTTCACATTCTCATTGTAGGGTAGTGAGTGCACAAGGCCACAATGTAAGAAAAGCGAGATGGTCTGAGGTCTATTCGAATGCATTGTAGAAGACTTCTGACATTCATTCCTTTTACAACAGCAGACCTTGTGAAAGCATGACTTACCAACATTGTAAAACAAGACACTAAACAAACAAAACACATTGCAACAAAGTAGTCGATAATATGTTCACCTTGGAGCCCCATTTTATAGTGTATATGTAGGTATATTCTATATAAAGTTTCAATAATGTTTGCTGCTCCTGCATGAATAACCTGCAAAACTCACAGCTGCATTCATAATTCTGCTGGTTGTCACAGCCCAACGCTTTGTCATCAGAGCCTCCGACAGCTTAGCAGAGCGCTTATAATGCAGATAGGTTTTTCCAATATCAAATTAGTGTATAATGGATTCAAGTCCTAAAGGTAGCTCGGTAAAGGCACTCTCTAGTCCAGTGTTTCCCAACCAATGCTGGGAGTTGTAGTTTTGCAACAGCTGGAGGCACCCTGGTTGGGAAATACTGCTCTAGTCTACAGAATTATGAATGCAGCTCTAAGCTAAAGCACAGGGTGTAGCTCAGGATAAATTCACACAATGAGACGTAAAAGAAAGTTACAAAACCTTTCATGGAGATTACCTCTACATACAATAATGCTCCAAGGTGGACATATGATTTAAAGCGCAACTGTCATGATTTTTTAGCCCCCCCCCCCCAGACTACTACAATGTTGTTATAGATGTCCATAACGTGAGTGTAATCATACCTATATTGCTTTTCCTCCTTCTTTTATACCTTATAAAATACATTTATCCAGTGGTCAGGCACAGTCAGATAGGCGTGGCTTGGGGTTCGCAAAGCCCCGCTGCCACCACGCCTATCCTTTCCTTTCAGCGAGACACAGCGCATCCACAGCGCATGCGCCCCTCCTGATGTGCGGGTGCCACCCCCCCTGCATTGGTAAAGAAAGACTTCTGGAGGTGATGGGATTCAATGGCCCTGGTCAGGAGTAGACACGTCAGGTAGGTAAGAGAATGACTCTATTCAAACAATGCAACGCGTTTCACCGCACCTGCGGTGAAACACGTTGCATTGTTTGAATAGTGTCATTCTCTTACCTACCTGACGTATCTACCCCTGACCAGCGCCATTGAATCCCATCACCTCCAGAAGTCTTTCTTTGCCATTGTCTTGTTCGGATGGGAAGGCTGCGGGCTGGACCTTGTCCCTCACCCACGGTGACCGCTGTTGTGTGTGAGCTTACACAGCCGCATTCGGTATGGGTATTTCCTATTTTACCTTCTGGACCCTGCACCTGCGGTATTGCGCTATGGAGCGCTCTCCCTGGTCTTTTTAGTTTACCGCCCTGCATTGACAGAGTGAGCAATCGCTCCTGCTGCCTATGCGTTCACTGCGCAGGTGCAGTACTAGAGGAAGGGAGATGCGCATGCGCTGCATCTTACTTCACAGCAAACCTAGCGCTGAAAGGAGAGAATAGGCGTAGCGGCGGCGGGGCTTTGCGAACCCCAAGCCACGCCTATCCAACTTTGCTTGACCGCTGGATAAATGTATTTTATGAGTTATAAAAGAAGGAGAAAAAGCGATAAAGGTATGGTTACAGTCACGTTATGGACATCTGTAACAACATTACAGTAGTCTGGGGGGTCTAAAAACTCATGGCAGTTGCGCTTTGTGACCTAGGAGCCTGTTCACCCATCACCACCTAAGCTCATAATGCAGACAGGATTGGTATCCACTAAAGCTGCCTATATAGACATTTGACAATAAAAGATAAGGAGAATGTTCTTTTGACCACTGCTAAAAACCAATGGTCCTCCAAAAATGTGCAATAAAGTTGGCCCTGTGCACCTAGGCATGTAAATGGATGTCAAACAGGCATGACATCTCAGCCTATAGCTGGCTTTAATCTGTAGACCTGCATCTTTTGGCTATTATTGTTACATAGAATAATAAGTAAAAAAAAAAAAAAGGAAAATGTGCTAAGGTAGAGGTATTAAAGGGGTTATCCAGGAAAAAAAACTTTTTTTTTTTATATCAACTGTCTCCAGAAAGTTAAACAGATTTGTAAATTACTTCTATTAAAAAAATCTTAATCCTTTCAGTACTTATGAGCTTCTGAAGTTAAGGTTGTTCTTTTCTGTCTAAGTCCTCTCTGCTGACTCGTGTCTCGGGAAATGCCCAGTTTAGAAGCAAATCCCCATAGCAAACCTCTTCTAAACTGGGCGTTTCCTGAGACACGTGTCATCAGAGAGCACTTAGACACAAAAGAACAACCTTAACTTCAGAAGCTCATAAGTACTGAAAGGATTAAGATTTTTTAATAGAAGTAATTTACAAATCTGTTTAACTTTCTGGAGCCAGTTGATATATATAAAAAAGTTTTTTCCTGGAATACCCCTTTAAGGTTTAGGCAAGAAAGGTAAAAAAAAAAAAAAATTATAATGGAAAGTTATACAATTTTGCAATATACTTCGTCAATTTTTTATGGCTTTAAAGGGGTACTCCGCTGCTCAGCGTTGGGAACAAATGGTTCCCAACACTGGAGACGGGAGCTCGTGATGTCATAGCCCCGCCCCCTCAATGCAAGTCTATGGGAGGGAGCGTGACACCGTCACGCTCCCTCCCATAGACTTGCATTGAGGGGACGGGGCATGACATTGTGAGGGGGCAGGGCTATGATGTCACCGGCTCCAGCTGAGCAGTGGATTACCCCTTTAAGACATCCAATGGCAGCCATACAAGTTGCACTTTTATCATTTACTTCCAATGAATTAAAAATGTTGTCCTGGTCATGCAATGATCATGCAGATTCTTTGCTTGATACAACTTGAATTACTGTATTATAAATGTATGCTGTGTATCCCACACTGTACTCACAGAAGGCCAGTTAAAGTGTCTCTGTCATTTAAAAAAAAACTTTTGACAAGTCTAAAAAATTTTGATCAGTAGGGCTCTCAGTGCTAAGACCCCCACCGATCATTAGGACGAGTGGGGAGAAGCGCGCAGTAGCACACTTTACTCCAGACTCACGGGGATCTACATCTTGCTTCACTGGATGACTCTATTAGAATAATATGTGGCCCCATTAGATACCTATAATCAGTGGGGGTTTCAGCGCTGAGACTCCCACTGCTCAAAACTTTTGACATGACAGGAAGTCTTAAAAAAAATAAATAAATAAATAAATAAATAAAAAATAAAACTTTTGACATGTGACAGAGGCATGTTAAAAGTTTTGATTGGTAGGTGCTTAGACCCCCACTGGGCAGAAGAACGAACCAGGAGAAACACATGGTCAGAAGTGTGTCACACCCTGGCACACTGCAATCTTTGTCCAGTTTGAGTAGATTGACGCTATAGACTTATAATACAAAAGAAAACTCTACTTGTGAGAACTTTTGGCCCATTTTCCATTGGTCATTTTGCATGACTCAAACACATGGTTGGCTACATTTTAACCCCTTGCCGCAAATGGACGTTCATTAAATGTCCATCTGCGGCTCCCGAGGTATGGTGCGCGCTCAGCAGGTGAGCACGCATCATACCCGGTGGGTCCCGGCTGCTATAGGCAACCAGGACCCACGGATAATGCCTGACATCGCTAAGTGGGCTGATGTCCAGCATTAACCCTTTAGAAGCAGCGATCAAACTTTACCGCTGCGTTTAAAACTAAAGTAAACATTGCTGGTTAGCTAAGTGGTGGGTCCGCCGCGGCGCTTGCAGGACGTGAGGAGGATCCCTACCTGCCTCCTCACTCTCCGATCGCTGAATGACTGCACCGTGCCTGAGATCTAGGCAGGAGCAGTCGAGCGGCGATAACACCGATCAATGCCATGCTATTGCATAACTGTGATCAGTGTAGGAAATCTGTGAGTGCAATGTTATAGTCCCCTATGGGTCCCCAATGTTATAGTCCCCTATAGTCCCCCTCACCAAAGAGGGAAGGAGTTAAAGGGGTACTCTGCCCTGAGACATCTTATCCCCTATCCAAAGGATGGGGATAAGATGTATTATCATGGGGGTCCCGCCGCTGGGGACCCCCGTGTTCTCCCTGCTGCACCCGACGTTCGTTTAGAACATCGGGTGCAGTGCCGGAGGCTTGTGACGTCACGGCCGCACCCCGCTAGTGACTTCATGGCCACGCCCCCTCAATGCAAGTCTATAAGTAGGGGGGCATGATGGCCTTCACACCCCCTCCCATAGACTTGCATTGAGGGGGCATAGCCGGGACGTCAGGAGCGGGGCGTGACGTCAAGAGCCTCCGCCCCGCATAGCCAGTCATCGGGCATGGAGCAAAGTTCACTCCATGCACCGGATGTCTGGAGTGCCGCAGCTGAGATCGGAGAGACCCCTGCGATCAGACATCTTATCCCCTATCCTTTGGATAGAGGATAAGATGTCTAGGGGCGGAGAACCCCTTTAAGTCCAGCAAACCTACAGAAAATAGACCATGCACAGTTGTCCGTAGACTTCACTTAGCGCAATAAACTTAATGGGCCTCCTGCAAGTAGGATGTGGTATACATTTGCCTAGCTACCAGTATGCCAGCAAATACATCTAACGTACTGCCCCAGTGTGAACCTAGATTACATGTCCACAACAGATTTTTATTCACTGAAAGTAAACCATGAAATGACCTCACAGACTAGATAGAAAACATATATTGTAAATTTTCAGTATGCAATGAATAACCTGTAATAACCCTTTTGGCTAGTCTACTCTCTGGGCCAATGTTTCCCAACCAGGGTGCCTCCAGCTGTTGCAAAACTACAACTCCCAGCATGCCCGGACAGCCTTCGGCTGTCCGAGCATGCTGGGAGTTGTAGTTTTGCCACAGCTGGAGCCACCCCGTTTGAGAAACACTGCTCTGGGCTCTGTTAATGTGATACCTGCATCATGCACTTGTGGTGGTAACTGGACAGGCTGGAATAACTGTTAAAATACATGAATGAACAGATTCCCCATTCATTGTGTTCTCCAGGTGTAGTTACATGTAACAAAACACAATAAGACAATGGCAGGACATAACACATAATAGAAGTGATCCCGGGCTATCAAGTAACAAAGCCGTAATAGCCAGGAAGTGACAAGCACTCACCTCACAGGGAGGGTTAGTACAGAAAGCAGAGTTGCTGAGAAAGGTAGGGGAGGTACAACACTTTAAGAAAGGTTATATCAGCCACAGGGGAGTCACATGCAAAGATCCCAGAGAGGGTGTCAACGAGGCATGGGTGAGGAATAAGCGGCAAGTCATCCCAAAAGAAGCTCCTGATTGCTGGCAGCTGGGTTTTTCGTCTGCAATACAAAGCCAAACGGGTGTTGCATCTTTGCGTGCGCTCTGGGAACACTTCCCAGGGCTGAAGGATCTCACCTGCTGCCTTTTTTCCAAAATAGCCCATTACATGACCGTACAGGTCCTTCAGTGGAGCCTCGGCTGCCATCCTTTGCTGCTTCTGCAGGGACACGCTGGCCTTGGGTTTTGAGAGAGCATGAACAACAGATTTATATACGCCTCCTAAAGACGCATGAGAAGAGGCTCTCTCTTGACTGCTAGATCGAGGCCTATGGCGGCTAGATTCCTTATGCCCTTGTGAAGGAGGGTGGGGAACATCCGTTTGGTCGATACCTGTCTGGCTAACTCCTGATGCTACTCTTACCGCACCCATGGCAGCATATGCCGTGGGCTTCCCTGTATCTACAGTAATGGAGGAGTTGGAACTTAAACCACTTAGCTTCCGCAGTCTGACCTTCCAAGGGGCATCCTTGGTCTCCATTGAATTGTAGAAAAGCACCGCCTCAGTTGACGGACGGAAAGACACCTGCACGCTGTTGCGTTTCCGACGAATTGCTTTGGCCTTGTGCGTCACAGACTCGCACAAGTTCTTTATGTTAGCCCCATGTTCACCGCCTGATGATTGAGAGGGCTGAGACGGTTGCAGATCAGGAACCTCGTCTTCCTCTGCTGCAGCTTGTCTAAACAGACCTTTCTTGCGGTCACCTTGCTCCAGGGCAGTTTTACTTTCGTTAAACTCTTCATCAACCTGTATCCTCACATGAACATCCCTCGATCTACCAGGCACCTTCAGTCCCCCGGATTTCCTAGCTACATTTCCTTCTAAACCTGAACTACTCTCAACATGTTGTGAATGGAGCGGTGTGTGATGGAGTCCTTCAGATAACAATGCATGACCCTCGCCTTTAGTGCACAACTCTGACTCCCCAAGGTGTTGGGTTATATGATCCACCAAAGTAGACGTGACCTTGCTTTTATCCATCCCCTCACCTTGCATGCCTTGCCCTTTTAAATACCCCCGTAAACAAGGTAACATGTCTCCCCCCTCAAACTCCTCATACCAGCCCTGATCAATTTCTGCATCCGTCAATTCAGCTGAGCCAGTCAATTGGCAAAGGTGGTCATATATACTGCCATCCGCCTGTGTTAGGGATGCTTCCTGACCGTGTGTGTTAGCGCAGGGGGGGTCCAAAGTCTGAGGGGAGGAATGGTCTGCAACTGGCACTGCACCTTTCACTCTCTCAGCTGCAATAGGCCCCAGGATGTCAGATGTGCTGCTGCTGCGAGGTAAAGTTGAGGTTTCCTCATTGGTGCCTCCAAATGTCTCCGTAGGGGTCTCCTCACTCTGGGAATAATGCCTTACTCGGGGAATGCGTGGACGGACAGGGGCATCATCCATTTCTGTCAGACAGAAGGGGATAAACATTGTAAATAGTTTTTACTTGCAGAACCACAGAGCAGAACAATCTTATACTCAGAAGATCTTAAAGCCGTGTAAAAAGAAGTCAACGTCTGAACACATTGTCACAATAGAACAAAGAGAATTACAAGTCCTTGGTAAAGAACGTGAAAAATAGACGTCAAAAAGTTTCTTTACTTCTTCATACACAGGCAGTAAAAACATTTCATTGCAGGCAAAGTATTAAGGGTCATCAAGAAGAAAAGTGTTAACAATCAAGACTGGGGGAGCATAATGTTAGTGCAGGTTTATACAAAGATGTCAGCATGCAAAGGGTCAAAATCAGGCCAAGCTAATGCAAACACCCCAAAAAACTTTATAATGAAATGCACTGTGTGATCTATAAATACGGGGAACATACCGGGCCTTACGGAGAATTATATGGCTATATTGTTAGGCACCAGTTTAGTTCTGCAGTGGCTTTGAGGGGCTTATATATTAGAAAACCCCTAAGCTGACAATTTTAAAAAAAATGCATCCCGAACGCTGGGTGCGGGATGCGGCTGTCGTGATGTCACGACCACGCCCCTTGTGACATCATGCCACGCTCCATACAGTGACTGCCTAACGGGCATTTCTGGTGTGTGGGCACTGTCAAAAAAGCAACTATATAACATGTACCTGTCTTTAAAGGGGTTCTCCGTTGCTTACACATCTTATCCCCTATCCTAAGGATAGGGGATAAGATGCCTGATCGCGGGAGTCCCGCCGCTGGGGACCCCCGGGATCTTGCACCCGGCACCCCGTTTGTAATCAGTGCCCGGAGCGAACACTGTGTAATCAGTGCCCGGTCTGATTACTGGCGACCACGCGGCCGCCGGCGTGTTACGTCCCGCCTCCGCCCCCGTGTGACGTCACGCTCCGCCCCTCAATGCAAGCCTATGGGAGGGGGCGTGATAGCTGTCACGCCCCCTCCTGTAGGCTTGCATTGAGGGGGCGGGGCGTGATGTCACACGGGGCGGAGGCGTGACATCAAACGCCGCCGGCCGTGTGGTCGCCGGTAATGAGACCCAAAGCGAACACGCTCCGGGGACTGATTACAATCGGGGTGCCGCGTGCAAGATCCCGGGGGTCCCCAGCAGCGACACTCCCGCGATCAGGCATCTTATCCCCTATCCGTTGGATAGGGGATAAGATGTCTAAGCACCAGAGTACCCCTTTAAAGGAGTATTTAAGAAAATTATAATGATAATATTTATTATGTATTCATAACCTATATTATGATTTTCTTAAACACCCCTGTTGTAAGACAGGTAGACATTTTATAGTAGTAGCCGGGGCTTTCATTGCCCTCTTCAATTGGGCAGCCCTCCTGCACTCTACTCGTATCATATACTACAGCTATAAGACAATGCTCTAACTTCACACTAGTTTAACCATTTAGGGGAATCATGTAGGGATCACATATAAACTTTGACGCCAAATATTAGACTTCTACAGTACATGACTAAATAATGAAACAAAATCAATTGACTGTGAAACAAAGAAGCCATTCTGTAGTAACATAAAGGCGACAGACCTTGAGCTCGGGAGGCAAATGCTAGAATAAAAGGTTAAAGCATGTCCAGGTCATAAATACAAAAGTTTACAAGACCATTTGGCAAGTTAGTGCAGAAACGGCATTTTTACATAGTGCATATCAGACATTCTCAAAACTGAAGAATACAGAGCATTTGCCTTTTGAATGGTGCACTGTAGTCCAGATATACTTGGTCATACAGATTATAACATTTTAAAGGGGGTACTCCGCCCCTAGACATCTTATCCCCTATTCAAAGGATAGGGGACAAAATGTCTGATCGCAGGGGGTCCCGCCGCTGGGGACCCTCGCAATCTCCCTGCTGCACTTGGCGTTCGTTTAGAGCAGCAGTCTTCAAACTGTGGTCCTCCAGCTGTTGCAAAGCTACAACTCCTGGCATGCCCGGACAGCCAACGGCTGTCCGGGCATGCTGGGAATTGTAGTTTTGCAACATCTGGAGGGCCACAGTTTGAAGACCACTGGTTTAGAGCGTCGATGCAGCGCCGGAGGCTCGTGATGCCACGGCCATGCTTCGCTCGTGACGTCACGGCCACGCCCCCTCAATGCAAGTCTATGGGAGGGAGCGTCATGGGCGTTACGCCGCCCTCCCATAGACTTGAATTGAGGGTGTGTGGCCGTGACGTCACAAGCAGGGCGTGGCGTCACGAGCCTCTGTCCCACATCGCCAGTCATCAGGCACAGAGAAATGTTCGCTCCGTGTACCGGATGTCTCTGGTGCCACAGCCAAGATTGTGGAGGTCCCCAGTGGCGGGACCTCTGCGATCAGACATCTTATACCCTATCCTTTGGATAGGGGATAAGAGGTCTAGGGGCGGAGTACCCCTTTAAGGGTAAGAAACCAAAACAAGCTCTTAAATCTAAAATCATTTCTATGGCAAAAGACTTCATTACAAGCCGTATCTGAATTTATATCAGTGTGTCTGGTGTCAATTTCTTACAAGGACCCCGACGTTTACTTACTAGGTTTTTTGAGGAAGTAACATTGATGCCCATAGGATTGGCTATCAATGTCTTATTGGCGAGGTGCATGAAATAGAGGGAAACCAGCAGGATATTTACAGCCATCTGAACTACAGCTGCACATATTGGTCTATAAGGGAGTTTGAGAATGTCTGATGACAGTGATTAGAGAACGTGCATAGAGGGAATGGGTGCACGGATTACACCCTTCTCTCTCAGACATAGTGTAATGCTCTCCTCTTTTCTGTGAGATTACAGGGGGCTGCAGACAGTGGGAAGGGGTGCAGACAGAGGAGCCACTACCTGACAGCTCATCGGAAAGCAGAGTGAGAACAATATCAGGCAGAAGGGGTTTGGAAGGATGAATCAGGACAGGTGCACTTTTAGCGCTGCGGATAGAGGCTGATGGCAGGGCACTGTCCCCAATGGATCGGCTCCTCATGGCTTTAAAAAAAAAGAAGACAGAAAGACAGGAGAGATCGGGGAAAAAGAGGGACCGGAGAGGGAAGAGAAGTGACTGATGAGAGTGCAGCAAAACCACAAGAAGCAGGCAGAAAAGTGAAATAATGCACGTGGAGAAACTCTATAACATTGTGTGCTCTTATGGAGAAGCATGGACGGAGGTGGTGACATGGAGCAGAAAGAGAAACAAGAACGCGGCAAAACAGAGAGAAGGGTAGAAACGGAAAAATATACCACAAATAGCAAAACACATTGACGAATCAAACAGGGAAAAGCAATGAGGTCCTAGTGAAAATAGAGTCACTAAATGGGCTCCTCAGCCTAACTCAGTGTTTGCCAACCAGGGTGCCTCCAGCTGATGCAAAACTACAACTCCCAGCATGCCCGGACAGCCAAAGGCTGTCCGGGCATGCTGGGAGTTGTAGTTTTGCAACAGATGACGGCACCCTGGTTGGGAAACTTTGGCCTAACTGGTTTGTAAGAAAGTCAACAAGTCCACGTCCATGTCGTACCCACAGAAGTCCAGCAAGCTGTGTAAAAAGACAACGTTTCTTCCATTCCAATTCGGCAACTATACCTACAGCAAATGTGCAAGGTGAGGACCCCACACGAGAGCACCGAAACTGTGCTTTCCAGACTCCTGTGAGTACGTATTGAGGAGGAGAAGTGGAAAATGTTTAAAGGGGTACTCCGGTAGAAAATTATTATTATTATTTTTTTTATTTTTATCAACTGGTGCCAAAAAGTTAAACAGATTTGTAAATTACTTCTATTAAAAAATCTTAATCCTTCCAGTACTTATTAGCTACTAAATACTACAGAGGAAATGATTTTCTTTTTGAAACACTGTGCTCTCTGCTGACATCCCGAGCACAGAGCTCTCTGCCGACATCACGAGCACAGTGCTCTCTGCTGACATCTCTGTTCATTTTAAGAACTGTCCAGAGTAGGAGAAAATCCCCATAGCAAATATATGCTGCTCTGGACAGTTCCTAAAATGGACAGAGATGTCAGCAGAGAGCACTGTGCTTGTGATGTCAGCAGAAAGCTCTGGGTTCCAAAAAGAAAAGAATTTCCTTTGTAGTATTCAGCAGCTAATAAGTACTAGAAAGATTAAGATTTTTTTATTGAAGTCATTTACAAATCTGTTTAACTTTCTGGCACCAGTTGAATTAAAAAAATAAAAATAAAAAGTTTTCCACCGAAGTACCCCTTTATTAACTTGTCCATCGGCTGACCAAATCTTATGTGCAGGCATAAAGTTCATTGTTAGTCTGCAGCTCATCACTAGTAAACAGGGAATGTGCTGGTGACAATGGGGGAGATTTATCAATACCTGTGCAGAGGAAAAGTTGTTGAGTTGCCCATAGCAACCAATCAGCTCGCTTCTTTCATTTTTAACAAGGCCTCTGCAAAATGAAAGAAGCAATCTGATTGGTTGCTATGGGCAACCGGGCCACTTTTCCTCTGCACAGGTATTGATAAATCTCCCCCAATAAGAATAGTGAATGGCAGCACAAACAATCAAGCGATCGTTCAGCTATTCATTACTGAGGACGTGTGATTTGTGTGAGAAAGTGTGTTTACACTAGCGTTTCCCAACCAGGGTGCCTCCAGCTGTTGCATAACTACAACTCCCAGCATGCCCATCGGCAATCAGTACATGCTGGGAGTTGTAGTTTTGCAACAGCTGGAGGCACCCTTGTTGGGAAACACTGGTTTACACATTCAGGCTTTTAATTGCAATTATTAAATAAAAAGCCAGGAACCGATCATAAATAGAGGACAAGCGTAAGGTAAAGACTGAGACTTCTTTTCAAATCGGTTCCTGGCATTGTATTCAATAGTTGCAATTAAAAACCTGAATGTGTGAACACAGCCCTTGTAAATGTTCTATAACTGGTAATACATAAGTTGCTTTTCTGATGGATCATTTGCCTATAGCTCTTATCTGTACCAGATCTTAGGCTCTGTGCACACTACATTCGAGCCTTCAGACAGAGATACATGTCAACATATACGTCTGATGGAAAACGCTGATGTATACTACGGTATATATGTATACACGTCAACCAGAGGCTCCTACTGAGTGACTACTGTTTATGAGGGGGCAGTCTGCTGTGCTTTCTTATACAAAAGAAAAACAAATATGTCAATGCATTCCACCCCAACAGAGGCCAACAGGACATTATTTTGGCTTCTATTGGTTAAATATATATATTTAGAATATAGGCTAGGAGCTTTCCCAGAATATACGCCAAACATAGAGCAGTGTGCACAAAGCCTCAGCAACTGCTTTAGCTTCCCTGTGCATTAGTTTCCATAAATCTACCTACAGTCATGGCCGTAAGTGTTGGCACCCCTGAAATTTGTCAAGGAAATGAAGTATTTCTCACAGAAAAGGATTGCAGTAACACATGTTTTGCTATACATGTTTATTCCCTTTGTGTGTATTGGAACTAAACCAACAAAGGGAGGGAAAAAAGCAAATTGGACATAATGTCACACCAAACTCCAAAAATGGGCTGGACAAAATTATTGGCACCCTTTCAAAATTGTGGAAAAATAAGATTGTTTCAAGCATGTGATGCTCCTTTAAACTCACCTGGGACAAGTAACAGGTGTGGGCAATATAGAAATCACACATGAAAGCAGATAAAAAGGAGAGAAGTTCACTTAGAATTTGCATTGTTTGTCTGTGTGTGCCACACTAAGCATGGACAACAGAAAGAGGAGAAGAGAACTGTCTGAGGACCTGAGAACCAAAATTGTGGAAAAATATCAACAATCTCAAGATTACAAGTCCATCTCCAGAGATCTAGATTTGCTTTTGTCCACAGTGCGCAACATTATCAAGAAGTTTACAACCCATGGCACTGTAGCTAATCTCCCTGGGCATGGACTGAAGAGAAAAATAGATGAAAGGTGTCAATGCAGGATAGTCCGGATGTACTGTACAGCCCAGTGTCAGAAAGCTGGGTTTGCGTCCAAGATCTTGGGAGAGTTCTGAATTGGGCAGCAATGAGTCCAGATCTAAATCCCATTGAACACCTGTGCAGAGATCTTAAAATTGCTGTTGGGAAAAGGCGCCTTCCAATAAGACCTGGAGCAGTTTGCAAAGGAAGAGCGGTCCAACATTCCCGCTGAGAGGTGTAAGAAGCTTATTGATGGTTATAGGAAGTGACTGATTTCAGTTATTTTTGGGTGTGCAACCAAATATAAAGTTAAGGGTGCCAATAATTTTGTGCAGCCCATTTTTGGAGTTTGGTGTGATCTTATGCCCAGTTTGCTTTTTTTCCTCCTTTTTTTGGTTTAGTTCCAATACACACAAAGGGAATAAACATGTGTTTAGCAAAACATGTGTTACTGCAATCCTTTTCTGTGAGAAATACTTCATTTTCTTGAAAAATTTCAGGGGTGCCAACATTTACAGCCATGACTGCGTGTGTATGTAAATAGTGCCCTACTGGGAATCTGATCGGGCCATCAATGTTTGATGGATTGGGTCTGAAGTCTGGGACCCCCACTAATAAACTGAAGGGCTGCAGCCCTCATGCAAGCACTGTAACCCCTTCATTGTTTATATAGGTGGCAGATTATCTTAAGAGTGGTTATGTCTGGTACAACAGCTCGTACCATTCAAGTGAATAGGAAAAGTCACAGCTACTGTAATGGACAGTACCTATTGTGAAGTCTTCAGCCTGGAGATTGAAACCAGTTTGATCAAACATCCATGACCTATCCTAAGGACAGGCTTGTAAAGGCCCAGAGAACAACTTTATTACCAAAGAATAATAAAGTTTTCCAGAATATAGTTAACATCAAGGAGGTAAAATGTACATGGACATGAAATAGTGTGCATGACAAAATAGGATTCCCAGTTTTAGGTAAATGAAGCTTACTGCATTATATTCACTACTGTCAGTGAACAGAACTGTTCAATACTTACATTCTGCAGTTCAGAACCTATCCTGGCCTATAGCTCTTAAAGGGGTACTCCAGTGGAATGTTTTTTTTTGGGGTTTTTTTAAACAGATTTCTAGATTAATTCTATTTAAAAAAATTCTTAATCCTTCCAGTACATATTAGCGGCTGTATGCTCCAGAGGAAATTCTTTCCTTTTTGGGATTTCTTTTCTCTCACGACCACGGTGCTCTCTGCTGACACCTCTGTCCATGTAAGGAACTGTCCATAGCAGGAGAAAATCCCTATAGCCAACATATGCTGACTGGACAGTTCCTAAAATGGACAGAGGTGTCAGCAGAGAGCACTGTGGTCATGACAAAAGAAATCCCAAAAGAAAATAATTTCCTCTGTAGTATACAGCCGCAAATGAGAATTGGAAGGATAAAAACATTTTTTTATAGAAGTAATTTACAAATCTGTTTAAACTTTCTGGCACCAGATGATTTCTAAAACAAAAAGTTTTCCACCGGAGTACCCCTTTAACTCCTTAGAGGGGTATTCCACCTATTAAAGCAGTGTTTCCCAACCGGTGTGCCTCCAGCTGTTGCAAAACTTCAACTCCCAGCGTGCCCGGACAGCTGAAGGCTGTCCGGGCATGCTGGGAGTTGTAGTTTTGCAACAGCTGGAGGCACACTGGTTGGGAAACATTGTTTTAAAGGATAGAAGATAGGTGTCTGATTGGAAGAGGTTCCGACCGCTGAAAGGCCTCTCTGTACAGTGCCTCCTCTTTCACCTCAAGTGTGAGGCAAGTAGGGTGCTGATTTATAAAGTGTACCCGTCAGAGCTAACAAAAAAAAATTTTTTTTTTAAGTATATATCACTCGGTACCTAATCCTGACCATGTACTATCTTTTTTATTTTTTTTTTATTACGCTTAATTTAGCTCACAAGTCTGAATTCCTCTCAAAGGGAGGGGGCGTGGCCTCCCTGTGCAGGTCTCCGCCCCCTCCCTCAGTATGCTGTCTGCTCACATCTCCCCTAGCATTAGCAAAACTACAACTCCCAGCTTGTCCTCACTGACAGTAGCGGGACACAAGCTGACAGTGGGAGGATTTTCCTCCAGCTGTGATCCCTGTGCTCCCAGCTGTCAATCAAGGAAGTGTGTCCATGACATAGGTGATGATGCATGGACACAGCAGGACTAGTATGTGTCCAAGCAGGCGGGGGGGGGGCAGTTGTTTGGCTTTTTCAGTATGAAATAATGAAATACTGAAAATTTTCTAATGAAAGCAATTGCAAAATACCTATTGGTTTTGCATGCTTTACAACATATCAAATGTTTTGGTATCTGACAGTGCCCATTTAAATAAATGTATTTTTAATCCTGGATAACCCTTTTAACAATAAAGATTAGGCATAAACATTTTTATATGTAAAAGTATTTAGGGTAGGGGACAAAATAAAAAGCATGTACTACCCTGGTGCCATTCTGAAAGTGCCATCCCTGTTGTCAGCACTTTAGACACATAGGAAATGCCTGTTTATGCCTGTTACAAGGGATTGGCTAAGTGGGTTGGAGAACAGGAAGCTCCAAGCAGTGATGATGGGTGAATGGCACACTTTAAAAAAAAAAAAATCTGTCCACCGCCCTGAGCACTTTTACCTGCAATATTAGGCCCCTTTAACACTGCTGTTGCTTCCCGTCAAGAATGGCCGTCAATGTCTATTTTTTTTTCCTGACTTTAAAGGCCGTTCTGATGACGGGGAGCAAAAAACACCACAACGGGTCCCAGCGGCTCCCAATTACTATTATGGGGGCCGCCAGGCACTGTTATGAACACCGGGAGAAAAAAAAAGACTGTACATGCAGTAATTTTCCACCAGCTATTTTGCCCGACTCTCCTGACGGCCATTACACTACCGTGTCCTAAAGGCAGCGTGAAAGAAGCCTTACCTGGACAGGTTCTCTGCATGTAAAAAAAAAAAAAAGTTTCCATTCACTGACAGCAAGCAGAAAGAGACCAATTCAAACATAAAGCTATACAGAAAGCTAAATGACCTTTTATTATACAATAAATAAGCTTATTAGACATAAAACGGGAAACCCCATTTTATCACAAGTTTGTAATCCACACGTTCTATTTTATATCCTGAAATAATGAGGAAATAACACCCAGCTAAGCAAACGGAAATGATGTGGCCTATACACAATATGGAAGAGTACAACACACAGAATGGATCTAACCAACACCTTCTGCTGATATATATTTAATCTAGATTCATATCGAAGTAAAACATACCAGCACTGAATCCAGCAACCAGTGAGGTCATGGACTGATATGAGCAATGGAATCATGACGGATGTTTGAATGTTCACATACCAATAGTTTTCTGGCGCACAATATTTCTGGCTTTCTCAGTGCCAGGTGATCCAGTGGTAGTGGCACTGCGCTGGCGCATTGGGGGCTGGCCGGGTTGCTCTCTGCTCCACCCTCGTGAGAACGACTTGTCCACTGAACCTTTCTGAAATTCGTGGTTACATCCTACATACAGGAAATGACAGAGTCTGAGAGGATATTGTCACCGCATAATATCAATCACATCGTTTGGTGTATTATTCTGTATTATGTGTCTAAGACAATTTCTGTAAATTTTGCAGGGAAATCCATAGGTATACCACAGTAAAAAAAAAAAATAAAAAAAAAAATAAATAAATAAATAAAATCGGCAAGTGTAATGTGTAGGTTCTGCAGCAAACTCACCACATACTTTACCCCTGATGCACTGAAGGGGGTGAAACACGCAGTAAGGATGTTCTGATTTTAGTGCTAAAACTTTGCAGGACAAGTGCTCTATACACTTGACTTGCACAAGATATTGCTACAGACTTCTGTTGTGAAATTCGCATAGCAAATCTGGGACATGTGGACCCAGCCTAATAGTGTTTGCAATAGTTAGTTAGATTTGAGAGAGAAAGTAGTGCAAACTTGACAGTACCTGATAGTCCAATATAAGTCAATGTGGTCCACTGGGCATCAGTGATTTCAATCATGGTAGATCTGACACTGTGTTGTGGCTTTGGTTATAAGGTTATGACAGAGATATGGACAGAGCTGGTAGAGCCTATACAACCCATGGGGCAATGCCTGGTTTAACGGTGAGTACTGCCCTATATATCAAAGTCATGTTTAAAAGGTTTTTCCTATGAATGAAAGACGGCACCTTTCCGCGGGGTCCTGGGTTCTACTAGTTGAATGAAGCAGCAGTTAGACATGTGCACTGCCATTCTATTCAGTGTTATCTTCATCAGACCCATAGAGTTGAAAGGAAGGGCAGTAAGCATGTCCAACTATTGCTCCATTTAACTAGGGCAATATTTTCTAACTAGTGTGACTACAAATGTTGCAAAACTACAACTCCCAGCATTCCCGAAAAGCCCTAGGCTGTCCAGGAAAGCTGGGAGTTGTAGTTTTGCAACAGCTGTAGGCACACATGTTGGGAAACACTAAACTTTGAGTACTCAGGACCCAACTGATTGGACCCTCATCTATCAGGCACATCATCTATCCTGTGGGTAGATGAGAAGTGTGATTTGTGGAAAATCCATATAACTCATATTGCCACTGTGGCCTTTGTATGTCACTTGCAAAGAAAGCATCTCTCTCCATAAGTACCTCTTACATGCTTACAGTGAAGGGTATTAAGCTGCACCTCAGTGATGTATAATGAGCATTGTTGTGAGCTTTTAATGTGTATTTTTGTTTTTAACCTTTGCCTTTGTGCTTCTTCTGCTTTAGCTCGCTTAGCTTGTCTAGTGGCAACTCGTTCAAGTCAAGATGGTAGACATTCTTGGCCAGCACTTTGGTTAACGTGTCCATGGTGTGAGCCCATTCTGTGACTAGCTCCTCCCAGTAAGTCAGTGACGACATAACTGCCAATAGATCATCCCACAGTTCTCGCGATACGCTAACTTGAAGGCTGGCCTTAATCCAGGCCACAATTAGGGTCTGAGGGGAGAAAAATAAACAGTGGTAGTATGAAGAATGCATATAAAAATTACATATATTTATAGACATACATGCGAGAGAGAATTACAGCAGCACGCTGCTGGCACAAAGAGATATATGAAATGCTATATTGCTATAGTGATAAATTAAGGTTCTTAGCTTACCATTTGGCCAAATAGCATGTACCATCCCACCACGATAAGGTGGCCTCATTGGGACAGACCCTACACTATGAATATGCCTCTGAGCATTAAGTTACCAGGCTTGCAAGGTCTGAGCCATCCAGCACCTTATAAAATGGGTGGGGTGCACGAACCAAGATGGAGATAGCCACTCCCCCCATATGTACAACACAAAGAAAGGTAGAAGTTGGCCAGCACATACTGATACACAACTATTGCATGGACCCGGCATACAGGTGCACGCTGCTACAGTTAAACAAACACAAGCAAGAGAATTACAGCAGCACACTGCTAGCACAAAGAGATATATATATATATATATATATATATATATATATATATACACACACACACACACACACACACACACACATACATATACAGTGGTCCCTCAACATACGATGGTAATTGGTTGCAGGAGGACCATCGCTTGTTGAAACCATCGTATGTTGAGGGATTCATACCGTGGATTATACTCCCATGTCCCCGCCGCTCCGACCCATCAGTTCGCTGCGCCTCTGCGTACGAATCACTACGTCGCCGCTGCCCTGCGGCATCGCTCTCAGTCAGTCTTCACGTGATGGCAGCAACGGAGAGCAATGGCTCAGGGCAGCGGCAGCACAGGAGCAGCGAAATGACAGGCCGGAGCGGCAGGACATGTAAGTATCATTTAACAGGGCACATGGGTCCCATTTATCAGCTATCCAGCGGAAGCTGAAGCAGTCAGCGTTGCCGGGTAGCCGTTTTTGCGATGGGCCCCGACACAGAAGCATTGTATGTTGATGCAGCCAACTTTAAGGGGGGACCAGCAGACCACCTAATGTGAATGGGGGCCTGCTGACTCTGCCCTGAAACATGATGTTGGGGGGACGAAGGATTGGGCATTTTAGATTTCAAATGCCCGATCCTTTTGTACTCTGGGACATACAGTGGATATAAAAAGGTCTATACACCCTTTTAAAATGCCAGGTTCTTGTGATGTTAAATAAAAAGACATGAAATTAAATCATGTCAGAACTTTTTCCTGTAATGTGACCTATAATGTGAACAATTCAATTGCAAAAAAAACTGAAATTTTTGAGGCAGAATGCAAAGAAAATTGATAAAAAATAATAATTACACTATCCACCTGGCTGCATATGTGTGCACACCCTCTTATAACTGGGGATGTGGCTGTGTTCAGAATTAACCAATCACTTAAACATATGCTAAATAGAAGTCCTTACTCACCTGCCATTATTTAAAGTGACACAGAATAATCAGAAATAAAGTTCAGCTAGTAGGACTTGCCTAACATTTGCTTAAAGGGGTACTCCCGTGGAAAACGTTTTTTTTTTTTTTTTTTTTTTTTTAAATCAACTGGTGCCAGAAAGTTAAACAGATTTGTAAATTACTTCTATTAAAAAAATCTTAATATTTCCAGTACTTTTTAGGGTCTGTATACTACAGAGGAAATGGTTTCTTTTTGGAAGACAGAGCTCTCTGCTGACATCATGACCACAGTGCTCTCTGCTGACATCTCTATCCTTTTTAGGAACTGTCCAGAGCAGCATATGTTTGCTATGGGGATTTTCTCCTACTCTTAAAATGGACAGAGTTCTTAAAATGGACAGAGATGTCAGCAGAGAGCACTGTGGTCATGATGTCAGCAGAGAGCTCTGTGTTCCAAAAAGAAAACCATTTCCTTTGTAGTATTCAGCAGCTAATAAGTACTGGAAGGATTAAGATTTTTTTAATAGAAGTATTTTTCAAATCTGTTAAACTTTCTGGCACCAGTTGATTTAAAAAAAAAAAGTTTTCCATGGGAGTACCCCTTTAATTGCATCTCAGAGCAAGAGCCATGGTCTGCAGAGAGCTTCCAAAGCATCAGAGGAATCTCATTGCTGAAAGATATGTCAGGAGAAGAATATAAAAGAATTTCCAAAGCATCAAATTAACCATGAAACTGGAGCTATCAACAGGGTGGAGCTGGGCTGGACATTGCATAGACTGCACACCAACCTCCTGCTCGAGCGCCGATACAGCTATCCTGCCCGCTACCAACCCTCTTGGCACACATATAGTAAACTGCATATAGAGATTTGCTAGACACATGGTGGGTGTCTCTCCCTTCCTTTGCTGCTGAATGTGATGGGGCAAAGAACCTGCTATTTTAAAAGGTGTGTAGACTTTTTAGATCCACTGTAAGCTGCCAAAAAGGAGTCCGACAGCATCTTTCTCCACTTAAAGCCAATTGTATAGTACAAGAAGAAAAAAATGGCAGCCCTAGTTTATAGAGCAAATATCAGAGATTAGAGCCTGAACTTCATTTATCTGGCTGTAACACAAGAGGAGATCCACTGAGAAGCCAATGACTACTTCTGCCCTTCACATTGTATCCTGCCAAGTTACCTGAAACAATGGTCCTGCCAACCGTCCAGCCAAAATTTGATTTTTCCTGCCTTGATATTGCTGTAGAACCTGGGGTGGGACCTTTAGCACTGACTCTGTAACCCTAAGCATAACCAGTAGTAGCTGCATCCTGGATACGACAGAATGGTGACAAGGTTAATGGATCATGTATGTAAAGGAACAAATACAGGTATAGAATATGTTAACCTACTAGAACTGGGCTCTCTTGGATCAATCAGTTTCCTAAGAATTACAATGGCCTTAAAGGGGTACTCCACTGCTAGACACCTTATCCCCCATCCAAAGGATAGGGGATAAGAGGGTCACACTGCTGGGGCCCCCAATGATCTCCCACAGCACCCGACGTTCTAAACAAACACCAGGTTCCTGTGGCAGTGCTCGTGACATCATGACCACGTCCCCTCATGACATCATGCCATGCCCCCTCCTTTCATGTCTATGGGAGGGGGCGTGTCATCTGACACCCCCCTTCTTATAGACCTGAATGGAGGGGGCGTGGCATGACACCACGAGGGGGAGTGGACGTGAAGTTACGATCACGGCCTCAGACTTCGAGCGTTCTGAACAAAATTTTCAGAATGCTGGAGCACCAAAGTACCCCTTTAACTGTGCATTTACATTCACTAGATAAGATATACATTGTGTAATATATATATATATATATATATATACACACACACACACACACACACACACACAGGGGCGGACACAGACAGCATAGGGCCCCTGTGCAAAGAACGTGCCTGTCCCCCCCCCCCCCCCTATACATCAATTGTTCAGGTAGGAGATAAATAGGAGATAGATAGATAGATAGGAGATAGATAGGAGATAGATAGATAGATAGATAGAAAGATATTAGATGGATAGATAGATGATAGATAGAGATAGATAGATATAAGATAGATACAGCAGATAGATAGATGATAGATAGGACATGGATATCTTTTTACCAACCAGGGTGCCTCCAGATGTTGCAAAACTAAAAAACTACAACTCCTGGGCCTTTGGCTGTTAAGGTATGCTGGGAGTTGTAGTTCTGCAACAGCTGGAGGTCCGCAGGTTGAAGACCACTCTTCCCCTTTCCTTACTTGTCTGCACTTCAGCTGTCTTGCGGTCTGCGGGGTCAGTGAAGCAGATGAGTTACGCAAGACCCTCCGCCTGACCTGCCAAAGCGCAGACAGGTAAGGAAAATAAACAAAACTATAAAAAGCAGGAAAAGGGGGAATGATGAGGGAGGGGGAGGGAGGGAAAATGAAAAGTAAAGCTCACTTGTTTTCTCCCGCACTATCCACAGGAACTGGTGTGGTGGATAGTGCGGGAGACGCTGATTAAAAGGTAGGGCAGATCCGGACAAGGTAGGTCATTTTAATCAGCGTCTCCCGCACTATCCACCACACCAGTACCTGTGTATAGTGCGGGAGAAAACAAGTGACAGTGCGGGGAGGAGACGCCGCTGGTCACTGATTTAAAGTGGCCGCGGCCGTGCAGTTAATACTTAACAAGCAGACGCTGCTGTGGCTGCTTTAAATCAGTGACCAGAAGATGTATCGGCGTATAAATCGCAGGCAGACTTTTTACCTTAAATTTAAAAGTTTTAAAAGTGCGTGTTATACGCCGATAAATACGGTATATCATTATATATATATAATATTTATAATTAGACTGGAACACAGTCATAGAAAATCTAAGTCATACTGATTGATAAGAGGGGAGGAAAGATTGTTTTATTTTTTTTATTTATTTTTTGATCAGAAAGATTTGTCACATATTAACCACTTGCAGGTCACCAAATGATTAAAGACATCTGATCAGTCCTCAAGTGACTCTGGAAGGACGTCCCTAAATGTCCTTGCAAAGTCTGCAGCTGCACAGTCTACTTTAGACTTTACTAATCTCTAGGACAAAGGGTCTGAAAGGGTAGCTGTGCATTACTATTGTGCTGGTGATATTTTGGGTACAGTAAGTTATGGCATTTCCACATAATATATGCTATTACCCGATCCAATGAGAAAACCCCTTAAAGCTATATTCTAGAGATGAGCGAACTTACAGTAAATTCGATTCGTCACGAACTTCTCGGCTCGGCGGTCGCTGACTTTTCCTGCAGAAATTAGTTCCAGCCCACCGGAGCACTTGAAAGCTGAACTCATTTATGCAGGAAAAGTCATCAACTGCCGAGCCGAGAAGTTCGTGACGAATGGAATTTACTGTAAGTTCGCTCATCTCTACTATATTCCAACACGCACATTGGGCCTCATTTACTAAGCTAAAACCCACTATTTTTTGTCGGGTTTTTCTAAGGTTATTTTGGTGCATAGTGTCTGAGACATGTCTCAGACACTGGCCCTTATTTACTATTGCAAACCCGACATGTTTTGCGGGGTTGTGCGCCAGAAATCCTTTCTGCGCCAGATTTTGCACCAGAATTGAAAAAAAAAATAAAAAATAAACCCTGACTAACTCTCCATTTTGCTAAGAAAAACCCCAAAAGGGGGCGTGGCTGCCTGGAAAAGGGGGCGTGGTCTCCGAGAAGGGAAAGTGTAGGGAAAAGTGGAAAATGTAGGGAAACCTTAGTAAATACCGTGGAAAATAAATTGTAGGGAATTAAAACCCGCAAAGAAACCTACACAACACTCTTAGTAAATAAGGGCCCCTGTGCGACAGTGTGCACCAGGAAAATCCAACTAACCAGACATTGCCTTGTGAAAAGGAGGGAAAGGGGTGTGGTCTACCGCAAAGGGGCGTGGTCGGTACAAAAGGGGGCGTGGTTTCACAACCTGACCTATTTGCTATTGCATTCACAGAAAATCCTGTGAATAAATGGCTGAAAATTTCCACCTAGGAAAAGTTGGTCAAAAAATGTGCCCAACTTGTATATCTGTGATCCCCATAGTAAATAGGGTGAAAGCCTGCAAGTCCGAAAAAACATTTCCCACTAGAAAAAACCCGACACTCTTAGTTAATGAGGCCCTGTGTGTAAATATACTGTATCCGTTGCAAAGAGCTCAACCATGCAGCAGTATTCACTTCCAGTTGCCCTTATTACCAGGTCTTCTTATCCATGCAGACTTGCACCACCATGTAACGATAGATGTTCAGGACCCTTTTGCACATGTCCGTATGTTCATTTAACATTGTCTTGTTGTCATTTGCCGGCTCAAGCAAAATGATATTTGCAGCATTTACAATAAAAACCTATCAATAAAATAAAATGCAACATCTTATAAGCATGGATAAATGCTTCACCCGTGAATTAGATCAGTGTATCCCAACCAGTGGCCTCCCGCTGTTTCAAAACCACAACTTACAGCATGCACCCAAAAAGATGCAATGGAGTCATTAAATATGAATAAAATCCAAACAATTTTATTGGTATGCATTAAAAACCAAACACATATATAATAGGAGGAAAAGGCCTATAAAAATGCGGCATCACCGGACTCCCTACATAAATAGGATAATAATCATGGGGCATACCTCCTACTGATTGAGTGATGGAAAGTGTTAATATACACACCAGCATCTTATATACCGTATATACTTGAGTATAAGCCGACCCGAATATAAGCCGAGGCCCCTAATTTCACCCCAAAAACCCAGGAAAAGTTATTGACTCGACTATAAGCCTAGGGTTAGAAATACATCATCCCCCTCTGTCATCATCCAGACCCCCGTCATTAACATCCCCGTCATCATCACCCTCGTCATTATCCCCCCCACCCCCTTCATCATCACCGCCTGTCAATCCTTTCTTCAGTGGTCTTCAACCTGCGGACCTCCAGATGTTGCAAAACTACAACTCCCAGCATGCCAGGACAGCCATCGGCTGTCCGGGCATGCTGGAAGTTGTAGTTTTGAAACATCTGGAGGTCCGCAGGTTGAAGACCACTGCGGCCTTCGTCATCATCCAGACCCCCCCTTTAGTTTTCTACTCACCTCCCCTTGGTGGAAAGGAAGGGTGAGCTGGTCCAGGTCATCTATGCTGCAGGGACCGTCCGGTGGGGAGGGTTAGTCGTTCAGGGCTGTCCATCTTCACCGGGAGGCCCTGTGCTGCGCACGGACGTCCCAGTGCATCGTCGTCAAGGCAACGTCACTAGTCAGGGGCCGGCCCGGAGCGGAGAAGAGGGCCTCCCGGTGAAAATGGACAGCCCGGAACGACTAACCATCCCCACCTCACCCTTCCTTCCCACCGAGGGGAGTAGAAAACTAAAAGGTGGTCTGGATGATGACGAAGGCCGCAGTGGTCTTCAAACTGCGGACCTCCAGATGTTTCAAAAGCCGATGGCTGTCCGGGCATGCTGGGAGTTGTACTTTTGCAAAATCTGGAGGTCCGCAGGTTGAAGACCACTGAGAAGGGATTGACAGGCGGAGAGTTCACTCGAGTATAAGCTGAGGGGGGCGTTTTCAGTACGAAAAATCGTGCTGAAAAAAAATGGGCTTACACTTGAGTATATACGGTACATAACTGCATGAAATTGCATGATAAAATAAAGTGCCGTGTGCTGGAAATCAAAGATCATGACATGAAAAGTGCAAAGTGCCACAATATACAGTACAACGAGTAATACCCACAAAAAAACGGTTATGGGGCCCCTACAGGCTTTGCCTACCACTTGGTTTTTTTGTGGGTATTATTAGTTGTACTGTATATTGTGGCACTTTGCACTTTTCATGTCATGATCTATGATTTCCAGCACACGGCACTTTATTTTGTCATGCACATATATGTATATATGATATGCCGGTGTTTATTAACACTTTCCACCACTCAATCAGTATGAGGTATGCCCCATGATTATTATCCTATATATGTAGGGAGTCCGGTGATGATGCTTTTTTTTTTGGTTGCCTTTTCCTCCTCTATTATATATGTGTTTGGTTTTTAATGCATACCAATAAAATTGTTTGGATTTTATTAATATTTAATTACTCCATTGCATCTTTTTGAGTTTATGGTTAGTTGGGAGTCCATGTTTTACTGACAGACGTTCCCTATATAGGGGGTATTATAGTAGTCTTTATAGTGCTACATATCTACTATCCCATTGATTTCTGTCTGCCTTTCTGGTTTCACTTACAGCATGCGCAAACAGCCTTTGGCTGTCGTAGTTTTCCAATTGTTGGAGGCCACTTGTTGGAAAACTGTAAATTAGATGGAACAGAGTGATATATATATAAGTACCTGATACAAAGCCTGAGCACCAGCCTTTACATTCCTGTCCAAGAGATCTGCTTCGGAGAGCTTTGTAGTGGAGTCCAGGTGACACTTAGACCAACTCGACGTGCGGACATGACCTGGAGGAGCGGTCAGTGTATCCTATAAGACAAGAATTGAGTGCCTAGAAACCACTGTAAAATCCTATGAAAGGATGTACAAGATGATATCCACTGAGAAGTAATACATGGTGACGCAAAGTGTGATTCAATGTGATGTTCATGTAGATGTATGTTTACCTCTGGTTCATATTAGAAAATTGCATTATCTAGAATATTCTTCTAGAGATCTTAGCACTCCTACTGTAGCAGCTACAGGGAACTGTCAGCTGTATTTTTTTCAAGTACTACAGTCTGGTTCACCTCCTTGTCCCCCTCATCTCCCTGCACCTTCTTTATTGATGTAAAGAGCCCTATATATCAGAGAATGAGGTGCTGGAAGGTGAAGGCAGGTGGTACTTGAGCAGGTCAGCCCCACTTTTTTGACACATGGTACAGTTTGCTTTTATACCCTAATAGTTATCCAGCAGCGTCTACAGCTTTTAGCAGCAAATTCCCTTTAAATTCCCCAAGGTTGCGCTTTGACCATATTAGACCCTATGTCTCAACCAGAAGAACAATTTCAAACAATACTTTAGCAATTAATTTATTGCCACTTTCCTCCAAAACAAAAACGCCAGAGAAAGTAAGGTAGCAAACATGTTGAAGGTAAGCTGGTGAAGAAGGTCAAGGTAATCTAGAAATCATGGTGACTTGTAAACTGCTGGTATCTCCTTAAGAAGAGAAAGGCAGGGCCTTGGCCTGGATCCGGTGTGAGAGGACGTGTGTGAGGAGCTGGGGAGCAGAGTGTCTTTCTACCCTGACTTCTCTGTGGAGCTCCGTAGGCAACGGGTGAAGTTCACTGAGGTCCGCTCGGAGTTGCGTGCCAAGGGCTACCACTACTCGATGCTGTATCCTGCCCATCTCAGAGGGGTGGACAGGCCTCTACTAAATTCTTCATCTCTCCGATTGAGGCCCTTAATTGGGTGGATGCCTGTCCGACCCCCGGATTGAACTGTCCTGGACTGTCCGGCTCATGGCTGCTCTCCCGCTTTGTTTCTTAGATAGCTGTTAGGGAGATCGGTTTCTTAGCTTCTGGCTCTCCTAGGGACTCTCTGGGTTCTACTTTTAGCTACTGGCCAATTTAGGTTGTGGTGGGAGATTTCTTGTACTTCTAGCTCAGGTTACTTGGGGTCTTTTCAACGCCCGCTTTAGTTGTATTCAGGGTATAGATGTGCACTGTGTTAGGGCGTAGATGTTTTGCTATGTCCCGTTTGGTGTTAGACAGGGATTTTTTGGGAATGTTATGGTTATGCTTTGTTGAATTTGTTTTATGTCTGTGCCATGTCTGTTTTTATGTGGGTTGTGTGTGGTGTGTGTGTGTGTGGTCCCGGGTCCTGGTCCTCCCTTGCTCCCTCCTGTTTGTCTTTATGATCATCTTTAGTGATGAGGACCCTAAAGGTTGTTAGTTGAATTGTCCGGGGGCTTAATTCCAAGTTTAAGAGGGCGTTATGTTTAGACTTTGTGAAACGTCATTCTCCTCATGTTATCTGTTTGCAGGAAACCCATATCACAGGTAAGAAGGTTCTCTCCCTGAAACGGGCCCGGATAGCAAGTGGCTATCATGCCTCCTTTTTTAATTATGCTAGGGGCGTCTCTGTTTTAATTACCAAGTCCTTGCCGTTGGTTGTTTCCCAGGCAGCCTACGATCACTTTGGCAGGTTTGTCATATTACATTGTTCCCTGGGTTCCTTCTCCTTTGTCCTTGTCTCTGTTTATGTGCCCCCTCCGTTTCAGGTCTCTGTGTTGGAGTTGATTACTAACAAACTGTTGTCTTTTCCCTCTGACCCTGTCCTTTTTATAGGAGATTTCAATGTGGATCCTGATCCTGTGCTCGACCGCACCAATGCGGCTTACCCTGGCTCATCCTCCTTTAACACTTGGCGTCTGGTGTTGGGCCTGACCGACATCTGGAGATGGAAGTATCTGACTGCATCTTCCTTTTCCTTTAACTCTGCAGTCCATAGGTCCTTTTCTTGCATTGACTTTGCTCTGGCAACTGAAGATCTCCTCCAGGCGGTAAGAGATGTTTCCTACACCACTATGGGGATCTCAGACCACTCTGCGGTACAGGTAGTTCTTAATTTGGGTCCTAGCCCCCCTTCCTGTATTTGGCGCATGCACCCTGGCTAGTTACAGGCTGACGCTGTTGTTGAGATTCTGAGGGTTGCCCATACTGAGTACTGGGAGCATAACGCTTCTCATCCTGACCCCTTACTCCAATGGGATGCTTACAAGGCTGTGGTTAGGGGTGCTTTTATAGCGGGAGTGGCAGGCCAACAGAAGATTAGGTCAGCTATGGAGCGTGAGCTGCAGTGGGAAGTGTGCATTTTGGAGGCAGCGTATATTAGGGATCCTTCTCCAGATACTGAAAGGGCGTGGGCAAAGGCTCAGAGGTCTTTATTGGTGGCTCCAAAGGATAGAGTCCAGCTGCAGTTGGCGGATAGGGAGGCTATATTTTTTGAGTTTGGGGATAAGAATGGGAAACTGTTGGCCGTCCTGCTGTCTCTATCCCTTGTATTAAGGGTGGGGATGGTTCTGCGGTATCTGACCCCCAGTTGATTAATTCTGTCTTCAGGGACTTTTATTCCTCCTTATATTCTGCCCCTCCTAGGCCCTGTCAGGGGGAAATTGTATGTTTTTTGCAGGAGCTATCCCTCCCCAAGCTTAGTTGTGCTCAGGCGGAGGCGCTGGATAGCCCCTTTGGAGTTGAGGAGGTAGGACAGGCTATTTGTGATCTTCCCCATGGGAAAACCCTGGGTCTGGATGGAATGGTAGGCGATTGGTACAGGATGAATGAGGAGCTCTTGGCCCCTATACTCCTTAAATTGTTCCCTTCGTTGGCCGATGAGGAGTCCCTTCCAGATTCTATGAAGGAGGCGTTGCTAGTAGTGCTTCCTAAGCCTGGAAAGGACCCGTTGCTTCCCGATTCTTATAGGGACAATCTCCCCTTTATTAATATAAAAATCCTGGCTAGATTCTTGACAACTCGCCTGCGTGGTGCCATATCCTCCATCATTCATCCTGACCAAACTGGTTTTATGCCGGGTAGAGCTACTGATGTGAATTTGAAGCGCCTCCAACTTAATATTGCAGCGGTGGAGGAGGGCTTTCCTACTGGAGTGGTAGTCAGTATAGATGTCTATGCTTCCCACATTGGCCAAGAGTAAAAATAAAACAGCTTGTTTGCATTACAATTGACAATACTGCTTTTATTTAGCAAAGTGTTATCCTCCTAACCAGTTCAGCACAATCAACTAGAGTTCATTTATTATTCTACTATATACCACCTTCTTGACTATCACAAAATTAGTTCTAATGTGTCAGGCTACGTCAATTTGATTAATTTCCCCTGTTATCAATAATGTTTTAATCAAATTTTGAGACAAAAGTGTATAAGCTTCTACCTTAGGAACAAATAACAGAACGTCTTGAATCCCAAGTGTTGAAACCCCACGAGAAACAGATTGTTGACTAAGTCAGCTTAAAAAACAAAAGTAAGTGGGTTTGGCCGGCTTTGTTCTAATGCGTATGGCCAACCTAAAGGGGATGTTTAATTAAGATCTATCACTATTATGTAGCAAAGAAATATCAGGCCTTGTTCACTGAAGTTTTTTCACAAGGTTCCTGTGTAGAATTCTCGCTGAGGGAACAGCATTTATAGAAATCTGTTTGTTAGTGTAGTTAAAGGAGTACTCCGGCACGCACTTTTTTCCTTTTATCCCGTCCAGGCTGCAAAATAAAAGAGAACACTTTATCTTACCTGCCAACGAGCCCCCAGAGCTCCGGTACACTCCGGTACAGGTGTTCGGTCCCCGGGCTGTATTCTTCTTACTTCCTGTTAGCCCGGCACGTCACACGGAGCTTCAGCCTATCACCGGCCGAGGCGGGACATCACTGCGGCCGGTGATAGGCTGAAGCTCCATGTGAGGTGCCGGGCTAACAGAAAGTAAGAAGAATACAGCCCGGGGACCGATCACCTGTACCGGAGTGTAACGGAGCTCCGGGGGCTCGTTGGCAGGTAAGAGAAAGTGTGTTTTCTTTTATTTTGCAGCCCGGACGGGATAAAAGGAAAAAAGTGCGCGCCGGAGTACTCCTTTAAAGGGGTCATGAGGAGGCTGGGCTATGATGTCACAAGCTCCCGCCGCCGGCTCCAGCGTTCGGAACAGTTTGTTCCAAATGCTGAGCAGCGGAGTACCCCTTTAACATTATGGTCGCTTCATGATATTACCAAACGGAGCAGTCTCATGTATGTCACTTTAGGGGAGTTCTGTAATTCCAAAAGTGTAAGAACTAAACAAGTCCAATAGTAAACACAGGGCATCTTATGTTCTTACCTCTTCTTTTCCCTTTTCACAAGTCCCTGTGGAACCTTCTTGGCGCTCAACAGATATGACGATGCCTTCATCTAATGAGGATGGCTTTTCGGATTCTTGCAGAAATAAGGGTTTTTCCTTCTGTTTAATCCATTGCTCATACACCTTCAGCACCTTCCGCATAGCAGCAGCTTCACACATCGGCAACAGGAAAGACTGCGAAAGAAGATACAGCGATAATCAACATAGTTATTATTACAACAAACTAAATAATGCTTTCTAAGCTGAGGTCAAATGTAAGAAATAAGAAGAGCGCTTGAATGTCATGATATCATGCCAGTGAGACAGAGATCAGGAACTGGGGATCAGCATTGACATCAGTTTGGTAGCTACAACTATAAAAGATTATTCATCTAGGGCAGTGGTCCCCAAACTGTGGCCCTCCAGATGTTGCAAAACAGCTGGAGCTCAGTGAGGTTGGATGGAGAGCGTTTGTGAACAGCTGGAGCTCAGTGAGATTGGATGGAGAGCGTTTGTAAGCGTTTTTCAGTTCTTTCCACAGATTCTCGATTGGACTCAGGTCTGGACTGTGACTTGGCCATTCTAACACCTGGATATGTCTATTTGAGAACCATTCCATTGTAGATTTTGCTTTATATTTTGGATCATTATCTTATTGGAAGAGAAATCTCCGTCCCAGTCTCAGGTCTTTTGGAGACTCCATCAGGGTTTCTTCCAGAATGGTCCTGTATTTGGCTCCATCCATCTTCCCATCAATTTTAACCATCTTCCCTGTCCCTGCTGAAGAAAAGCCCAAACCATGATGCTGCCACCACCATGTTTGACAGTGGGGATGGGGTGTTCAGTGTGATGAGCTGTGTTGCTTTTACGCCAAACATAACATTTTGCATTGTTGCCAAAAAGTTCGATTTTGGTTTTATCTGACCAGAGCAGCTTCTTCCACATGTTTGGTGTGTCTCCCAGGTGGCCTGTGGCAAACTTTAACCCCTTAAGGACCAAGAACGTACCGGTACGTCCAGAGTCCTTTCCCTTTCTATAACGCGGGGCCACGACGTGGCCCCGCGTCATAGCGGGTCGGGCCCGGCCTCTAACAACGGCTGGGACCCGTGGCTAATAGTGCGGTGATCGCGGTGCCGAGCACTATTAACCCTTTAGACGCGGCGTTCAAAGTTGAACGCTGCGTCTAAAGTGAAAGTGAAACCATGCCGGTTAGCTCAGGGAGCTGTTCGGGATCGCCGCGGCGAAATCGCGGCGTCCCGAACAGCTGTTAGACACGAGGAGGGTCTCCTACCTTGCCTCCTGGTGTCCGATCGCCGAATGACTGCTCAGTGCCTGAGATCCAGGCATGAGCAGTCAAGCGGAAGAATCATCGATCACTGGTTTCCTATGAGAAACCAGTGATCAATGTAAAAGATCAGTGTGTGCAGTGTTATAGGTCCCAAGTGTTATAGGTCCCTATGGGAGCTATAACACTGCAAAAAAAGTGGAAAAAAAAGTGAATAAAGATCATTTAACCCCTTCCCTATTAAAAGTTTGAATCACCCCCCTTTTCCCATAAAAAAAAAAAAAAACAGTGTAAATAAAAATAAACATATGTGGTATCGCCGAATGCGGAAATGTCCGAATTATAAAAATATATCGTTAATTAAACCGCACGGTCAATGGTGTACGCGCAAAAAAATTCCAAAGTCCAAAATAGTGTATTTTTGTTCACTTTTTATATCATGAAAGAATGAATAAAAAGTGATCAACAAGTCCGATCAATACAAAAAGGGTACCGCTAAAAACTTCAGATCACGGCGCAAAAAATGAGCCCTCATACTGACCCTTACGCGGTAAAATAAAAAAAAGTTATAGGGGTCAGAAGATGACAATTTTAAACGTATAAATTTTCCTGCATGTAGTTATTTTTTTCAGAAATCAAAATGAAACTGAAATAAGTAGTTGTAAAGAATAAAGAGAAGGTGTCATTTTTACAGAAAAATTTACTGCGTAGAAACAGAAGCCCCCAAAATTTACAAAATGGCATTTTTTCTTCAATTTTGCCTCACAATGTTTTTTTTGTACCGTTTCGCCGTAGATTTTTGGGTAAAATGACTGATGTCACTGCAAAGTAGAATTGGTGGCACAAAAAATAAGCCCTCATATGGATTTTTAGGTGCAAAATTGAAAGGGTTATGATTTTTTAAAGGTAAGGAGAAAAAAACGAAAGAGCAAAAACGGAAAACCCCCTGGTCCTTAAGGGGCTAAACAACCCTTTTTATGGATATCTTTAAGAGATGGCTTTCTTCTTGCCACTCTTCCATAAAGGCCAGATTTGTGCAGTATATGACTGATTGTTGTCCTATGGACAGAGTCTCCCACCTCAGCTGTAGATCTCTACAGTTCATCCACAGTGATAATGGGCCTCTTTGCTGCATCTCTGATCAGTCTTCTCCTTGTATAGCTGAAAGTTTAGAGGGATGGCCAGGTCTTCGTAGATTTGCAGTGGTCTGATGCTCCTTCCATTTCAATATTATCGCTTGCACAGTTCTCCTTGGGATGTTTAAAGCTTGGGATATATTTTTGTATCCAAATCCGGCTTTAAACTTCTCCACAACAGTATCTCGGACCTGCCTGGTGTGTTCCTTGTTCTTCATGATGCTCTCTGCGCTTTAAACGGACCTCTGAGACTATCACAGTGCAGGTGCATTTATACAGAGACTTGATTACACACAGGTGGATTCTATTTATCATCATTAGTCATTTAGGTCAACATTGGATCATTCAGAGATCCTCAATGAACTTCTGGAGAGAGTTTGCTGCACTGAAAGTAAAGGGGCTGAATAATTTTGCACGCCCAATTTTTCAGTTTTTTATTTGTTAACAAAGTTTGAAATATTCAATAAATTTCGTTCCACTTCATGATTGTGTCCCACTTGTTGTTGATTCTTCACAAAAAAAATTACAGTTTTATATATTTATGTTTATGTTTGAAGCCTGAAATGTGGCAAAAGGTCGAAAAGTTCAAGGGGGCCGAATACTTTCACTGTGCACTGTAATAATCTTAACCCTTCCAGTACTTATCAGCTGCTGTATGATCCAGAGGAAGTTCTTTTCTTTTTGAATTTCTTCAAAAGTATTAAGATTTTTAAATAGAAGTAATTTAGAAATCTGTTTAACGTTCTGGTACTGGTTGACTTAAACTTAAAGGGTTACTCCGGTAGAAAACAATTTTTTTTAAGTCTTTTTAAAAGTTGTTGCTCAACCCCTGTAACATTTCATGTAAATGACATTTCTTCTTACCTGCCGGAAGATCTCAATGAGGAAATCAACGTTACAGCGTCTGCTGGAAAAGAACCTGCGAATAAGCTCATAGTCTGTGACGTGCTCTTCAGCAATGCTGCACAGGCTGGAGACGCTTGGCTCCCGCTCTGTAAGGGTGCTGGTATTGGAATGGGATTGCTCGGGCTCTGTTGTCCTTTCACGGTTTTCATTCCTACTTTCCTCCTGGGCAGCCAGGTTGGCAGCAGCTCTCTATAGAATGACATTTACAGAAATATTAAAAATGATAAAACTACTACAACCCAGAATATATTGTGAGTAGACAAAATTAATGTCCTGAAATATCAAATAAGTCTTGTATGCGATTTATAAGGATGGCGAAAGAGAAAGTAAATGCACGACTGCAATCCAGATAGGTTAACTCGCATACGCCTGCCTAGACTGGATATAACTGTAGAAACGTACTGTATTTTTCAGACTATAAGACGCACCACTGGTTTAATTAACTGGAAGAAGAAAAAACTATTTCATAAAACTTCCCTTGTGGTCTAAAGAAACTGAGGGGTCAATCTCACTATCTTTGGTGGTCTAGGGTTGAAGAAGAGGATAATAGTAAAGTCCTGTTAGCTTACAGCGTCATCATCTTCTGACTAATGAAAAAAACAAAAGGCAAAAGGCAATGGTGGATGGAGTGTGTCAGCAGTTCCTGCAAGAGGAAGGCATTTATGCTATGGACTGGCCCGCCCATTCCCCAGACCTGAATCCGGCTGAGCACATCTGGGACATCATGTCTCGCTCCATCCACCAATGCCACGTTGCACCACAGACTGTCCAGGAGTTGGAAGATGCTTTAGTCCAGGTCTAGGAGGACATCCCTCAGAAGACCATCCACCACCTCATCAGGAGCATGCCCAGGCATTGTAGGGAGGTCATCCGGGCACGTGGAAACCACACACACTACTGAGCCTCATTCTGACTTGTTTTAAGGACATTACATAAAGTTGGATCAGCCTGTAGTGAGGTTTTCCACTTTGATTTTGAGTGTGAGACCATATCCAGACCTCCATGGGTTGATAAATTTGATTTCCACAGATACATTTTTGTGTGATTTTTGTAGGCAGCACATTCAACTATGTAAAGACGAAAGTATTTCATCCGATTACTTCATTCATTCAGATCTAGGATGTGTTATCTTCTTCTCTTTATTTTTTTGAGCAGTGTATATACATATACAAAACACATGACTGATCACATGCCTACAATGTCACAGAAGCTGGGCAGGGCCGGGTATGCTGTTTCTATAGGGGCCTTCTCTAGTGATGTGAAGCTGGATGCAATGTGCATATGACATCAATCTTCCTCTCCTGCCCGGCACCGAGTGAATGGCTGCATGGGTCCCCCTGTAATCGGGCTCAGGACTAATTCAGCACTTTGCCTAATCACTGGGGAGGCAGTCTGGGCAATTTCAGGCTGCTGTGACTGCAGACTATACAACGCAAGAACTTTTTGGTATATTTTCATTATAAAAAGTACGTTTTACCGTTCAGAAAATATGGTAAGTGTTAGTACTGCAATTTCATTTTAGATTAAAAACATTTTTCCTATTCCCTCACAGCAAACTGAGATCTTAAAAAAGCCTCCTAAAGATACTGACTTACATGCACAGTGGATTATCCCATCTCCTCGTACCTGTATATTCTTTGGCACAGTCTCCCCTTCAGTCCCAGGAATATGAGTCCCCATGTGCGGCTTGGGTTCCAGCCAGAAGGACACCAGCCATCTAATGACAATGACCCGGGCGTTAAGAAAGGGCTCTTTGGTGCAGTATTGAGCCTCAATGCTTTCTGCATCCTTCCGGACCAGCATGTAGTGAGGTTTTGGTCTAATTTGTGGTATCTCTGCAAACATTTATATATTAGTAAGCTGTAGCACAGAAAATATGTGAATCAAATGTACCTTATGCAAACACCATAAAATCCCATATTCCAAAACATTGTGTACTCATACAGTGCATATGGAAAGTCTTCAGACCCTTTAACCTTTTTCATAATTTGGTATGTTGCGGCCTTGTGCTAAAACAAAAAGAAAAATTTCAGGTTTTCCCCCATCATTCTGCACTCAATACATGAAACCCCATATTCCAAAAGATAATTTATTAATATAGTTCAAACTGTCATCAGAAACCTATGGGACTTGTTAGCATACAATGTCACTGACTCCAAGCACCAATACTAGAATGCATTAAATATTGCCCAAAACTCACAAGTATATGTAAACTTACAGCAAATCATTAAATATATGGTCAGATTAAACCCTATAATGGTTTAGGATGGCTTTAAACTAGATGCACTACCTGATATTGACTGCACTCAAGAATTCCTAAATAATGCTTTTTTTCAATGTACAAATAAGCATACCATACAGTTTCAGCCACCAACACACAATGCCCAAATAATGCCAGGCAGTTGTCTAAATAACACAGTAATGTACCTAATCAAGTAGTCAATGGTGCCACCATTAGTACTGAGCACCATACACATCAAGTAAGTCCTGTCGGAACCTGCTCATTTGAAGGGGACTGCCCCACCACCATCATCAGTGGGGGGAGATAGGGATTGGGCACGTTTGATTTAAACTGTTTCATGTTCTCAGCAGACACCCCCAGAGGAGTCTGGCAGCAGCTTTCTTTTTACCATACATGCACATTCTGATAATACTGATAATACTGATCAGTGCTATGTCCTATACATAGCACTGAACAGTATTAGCAATCAAATGATTGCTATAGATAGTCCCCTATGGGGACATAAAAAGTGTTAAAAAAAAAAGTTGAAAAATGTAAAAATAATAAGTAAAAAAAAAATTGTGATAAATCCCATCCCCCAATAAAAATGAACATTTTCCCCCATTTTACCACCGAAAAGTGTAAAAACATTTTTTTATAAACATATTTGGTATTGCCACGTGCGTAAATGTCCAAACTATCGAAATATATGTTAATGATCCCCTACGGTGAATGCCGTAATTGTAAAAAATAAAAGTCCAAAAATGCTGCTTTTTAGTCACATTTTATTCCAAAAGTTTTTATAAAAAGTGATCTAAAAGTTTTATATATGCAAATGTGGTATCGATAAAGTACATATGACGGCGCAAAAAATTAGCCATACACCACCCTATATATGGTAAAATGAAAAAGTTATAGTTGGTCAAAATAGGACAATTTTAGATCACTGATTTTGTACAAAAAGATTTATATATTTTTTTAAGCGGTACAAAAATATAAAAGTATCTAGCCATGGGTATCATTTTAACCGTATTGACCCACAGAATAAAGAACACATGTAATTTTTACCGTATAGTGTACAGTGTGAAAACAAAACCCTCCAAAATGTGCAAAATTGTGGTTTTCATTAAAATTTCCTCCCTAAAAAATAATTTTTTGGGGTTCGCCATACATTTTATGGTAAAATGAGAGGTTTCATTACAAAGTACAATTGGTCACACAAAAAACAAGCCCTTATATGGGTCTGTAGGAAATCTAAAAGAGTTATGGATTTTAGAAGGCAAGGAGGAAAGAATGAAAACGCAAAAATAAAATTGGCCTGGTTCTTACGGTTAAAATGGGCTTGGTCCTTAAGAGGTTAAAAGATATCCCAGTATAGAACTTTATATTTATTTATTTTATTTATTTTTTTTAATCCTGCCAAGCAAAAAAAAATCCTTGACTTACCTCCTGAAGCTCCCCCCCCCCCCAAAGCCCAATATCCTGCTCCCATCCTCCGATGCAGTCTTCTTTCTGGTGTTGAGGCCCAATAAATCAGGCTGACTCTCAGACAATCACTGGCCAAAGTGGGACATCGCTGTGGCCGGTGATTAGCTGAGCTGCAGTCTGATGAGTTGACCACAAGAACCAGGATGAAGACCACACCGGAGGACGGGTCTGCCTGCCTGCAGCTGGGCAAAAAAAGTTCTCTCTCGGAGTACCCCTTTAAACGCCCAATTACCATTTGAGCCATAGTTAAAAAAAAAAAAATCATTCATCATTCAATCATTCATCAATCATCCGTCATTCTACAGATGATAAAATGCAGTATGTAGTAGGACAATGACAGGAACACAACATATAATGGCACTGACAATCAATTTACCAAGTACAGGGTTGTATAGGCTGCTTTCTCTGCTCATGGCAGGGAAAATATAAGGCATGTAGTATTTCTTGAAGTTAGAGAACAAGAATGCAAAGCCATCTTCCTCCTTATCTTTATTTTGCCACTCAAGACTCCGGACCTAAGGAAGGGAGAAAAAACATAAGAAAATGACATTAATACATCTAAACAGAGACAATGATTCCAATCCCATTATGCACATATTGGATTTTAACAGTTATATTCAAGCTATTTTCCCAACAACACTACTCATCACCTACCAGTAAGATAGGTGACAAGTGTACAACTGGTGGGGTCCGACCACTGGGACTTCATTGATCACACAATCATGGGTACAGCGTCCCTCTGGTATAATGTGGACATGCACACTGCCGCTCAGTTCAGCTTTATAGGCCTGATCAAGAAAAAGCCAAATACAACCCACAGCTATCCTCATTAAGCCCCTAAAGCAGTTTTTCAAACAGTGTTCTTTAGGGTGTTGTAAAACTAGAACTCCCAGCATGCCCAGACATGTCCTTTGGCTGTCCGGGTATGCTGGAAGTTGTAGTTTTGCAACCGCTGGAGGCACCCTGGTTGGGAAACACTGCCCAAAAATTGAATGGAGTGATAGTTCACATGTCTGTCTGCTCTGTGACTGTGGCTCTGATCAACTAAGGGGACAGGGGACCCCTGTCTATATAACTAGCAGAGTCCCCAAGGGTTGACCCCCACCGATCAGAATCTCATTAATATATAAATAACACTTATACATATGACAAATTATCTTAACATAGAGCAAAATTGTTTACAGCATAAAACAGGTTAAGGGAACCTGCACCTTGTTTAATGTTAATACTAGATAACTATTTGTGCCACATTCCATTAATTGGTATGAAGTGGATCAGGCCAGATCCGACCGCCATTGTATTTATGTGTGAACAACAAACAAGTCACATCACATGGCTCAAATGCTATCACTGACAACAGACTAATACTTAAAGGGGTACTACAGTGGAAAACTTTTTTTTTTTTTTTATCAAATGGTGCCAGAAAGTTATACAGATTTGTAAATGACTTCTATTAAAAAAATCTTAATCCTTCCAGTACTTTTTAGGGGCTATATACTACAGAGGAAATGTTTATCTTTTTGGATTTCTCTTATGTCACGACCACAATGCTCTCTGGTGACCTCTGCTGTTCATTTAAGAAACTGTCAAGAGCAGGAGAAAATCCCCATAGCAAACATATGCTGCTCTGGACAGTTCCTAAAATGGACAGCAGAGGTCATCAGAGAGCACTGTGGTCGTGACATAAGAGAAATTCAAAAAGATAAAACATTTCCTCTGTAGTCTAGAGCCCCTAAAAAGTACTGGAAGGATTAAGATTTTTTAATAGAAGTCATTTACAAATCTGTTTAACTTTCTGGCACCAGTTGATTAAAAAATAATAATAATAATAAAGTTTTCCACCACAGTACCCCTTTAAGCTGGACACTTACTTGGACAATGTAGGACATATCAGACTTTTAGTTTGCTAAATCAAGAGCCTTAAGACCATGTTCACACGACAGAATTATAAAAGCGGAATCCGTCGAAAAATTCTGTTAAAAAATTCTGTTGCAGCACAGTCCTATTGCTGACAATAGGATTCTGCAGCACAATGCACACAACGGAAATTCCGTGGGGTATCATCTGCTATGGAAATCCTGATTGTGGCCTTCACTAAAAGAATTGACATTTTAATTATTTCTATGAAATTTGCTCGGAAATGCATTGCCGTCTATGATGACGGCACGTTTCTAAGCAGAACTAGCGCCAGCATGTTCCAGCCAGCAATTGCTATTTGCAGAATGTATGTCTGTGTTTTCCGGTCAGACGTTCCACAAAATTTCCGCCACGTGAACATGGCCTTACTAGGACCTGTGCACAAAACCTGCTGGGTGTCGAATGGTTACCATAGCAACCGTCCAACCAACACACCTCTCTGTCCTTGGTCTAAAGATCGGTCAGGAACTCAACATTTTCAAGTTAAAAGGAGTTTAACTTGAGTTCACACTACAGAATTTTCTTCCTGGCCTTTGGCACAGACTGAATTAGACAGCGCTAGGGTCACAAGGATATGTGTTATCTCCATAGATAGGAATGCATAGAATGAGCAAGATCATTTAATCAGAGGCGGAATTTCAGCAGTAACGGCTCTGGCACAGAAATTCTGTATTACACGTTGTGCAGCGGAATCCCATGAACTGCAATGGGATTCCAGAAGTTCTGCAGAATTTCAAAAGCGGAATTCCGATCGGAAATGCCGCCATGTAGACCTAGTCTTATTGGTTTGACAATCATTAATGATCAATTGCTAGGTGGGATTGGGGGGTAAAAAAATAAATAAAATAAAAAACACAAAAGCGCTCTGGCCCCACCGTTACAACCTATAAAAAATATGGTAACAGGATTTAAGGAAGTGTTACCTGTATCACCATATATTTCAACAAGGCCTCCAGAAAACAACTCGTCAGATCCTCAAGTGCTTTGTCCCCAGACTGGGGCGGTACAAGTGGTGTAATTTCTTCAATTGTAACTTGGCCTGAAGGATAAAAAAAAATTAAATCTTACTTTTACACCAAACAGCATAATTTAAAGGGGTACTCCGCTGCCCCAGCAATTAGAACAATTTGTTCCTTTTGTTCCGAACGCTTGGAGAAAGTGGCGGGGGGGGGGGGGGGGCGGGGGGGGGGGTTGTGACGTCATCTCTGTGCAGCACCCAGCATTTGATTAGAATGTTGGGTGCGGGCGGCTGGGGTTGTGATGTCACGGCCATGCCCCTCATGACGTCACACCACACCCCCTCATGACGTCACACCCCCTCATGACGTCACAACCCCAGCCGCCCACACCCAACGTTCTAATCAAACGCTGGGTGCTGCACAGAGATCGCGGGGGTCCCAGCGATGGGACCCCAGTGATCAGACCTCTTATTTCCTATCCTTTAGATAAGAGATAAGATGTCTAGGTGCGGAGTACCCCTTTAACATCTGCAATGACCACTTTTCAGTAATATGGACACTACACACATTAGATGGTTGGCCAGATGCGCCATAATCATTAGGCTTGACCAACATTTATCTAATGCATATGGAAGCCTAGGAGATACTACTAAAACAGAAGGGCACCTGCTGACAAAACTTACGGACCACTATAGACACCTCAATGTACACCATAAACTGATATTCATGCATATATTTAAAAATGAAAGGGGGCTCTGATCGTTCCCTTACGTTCTTGCAGGTTCAAGGGCTGATTGATAAGATTATCCAGGGTGTATATGCCATGGTCAGAGGGGGGCGCAGGGAAACCCGGTATAAGACATGCAAACATGCAGAGCTGCTCCCAACTGCAGTTGTTCTGAAGTGCTTGAAGCCACAGGAGAAACAAGCGCATCCCTTCAAGGCGGATCTGAAATGAAAACACAGGAATCACTTGTCTACAAGTATATGTCAAGTGAAAGCTTATAGTGGCCATTAAATGTACGGAAGAAATAAAGGCATCCGCATTCACTACGAGTGGCCCTCATAACACAGCAGAAGGACAGTCACCGACCGCAAACTGCATCATCATCACAGTTATGGTTACAACCTTCAATACTGTGCAAGAAAAAGGATGAAAATATATAAGCAGTAGCTGAACGACTCTTCAAATATCACTGTGTCATACTGAAATAACAGGTACAATACATCACAAAAACTATACTGTGGAAGGGATGAAAAGAGTTACCAGGTGTCAGGATCTTTCCCTACTATGTTTTTAGATATTTAGCAAAGTATCAGTTGTTTCACTTGCTGGATCAAGCCCCACAAAAACAAAAAGTGGGACACATTTTTAGGCAGATCCAGCTAAAAAACAGATCTGTACTAAACTAAAGTTTATAATAGTTTTTTTCCTGTAGGACACCAGTCAAATATGCAAAAAAAAAAAAAAAAGACGACAGATGCACTTAATGGACACACAAAAACAGATACTATTTGATGTCATCCTGCACCATTGGTTTCCTATACTTAGCAAAGAATTTTAACACAGATTGAGACAGAAAGTGATGCATTTAGTTTTTAGAGGTCTACTCTCTCCTACCCAGCTACCCATTCATTTTTATAGAAATATATATATATATATATATATATATATATATATATATATATATATACACCCACACACACACACACACACACATACATTAAACGTGTATGTCACAAGGGTCTGTCTGCTCAACACATAGGTATCCAGAGGAAACAAACATATGATGTACAAAAAAAGCCTCACGGGATATGTTATTTCTTAAAAATCCACTTTATAAATATACTTACCTTTAAAGAGTTTCCTGTGTGAAGCAATTTTTTCAGTATTAGACCTAAACAGAAAAAAATATATGCATATCACTTATATGAAATAATGTACATTCCACAAATAATTTAACCATAAAAATCATCCCTCAGAAAGCTCCTTGTTATGTCCACGGCCTGCAAGCCCCGCAGCCTCTTCACATCCTGAAAGGAACAGCGCCGCACATTTAGTAGTGGCTGATCCTGGAAATACATTTGGTCCCACTGAAATGAATGGGACGAGAAGCTGTCCTGCCGCTACTGAATGTACGGTACCATTTCTGACAGGAAGTGAAGAGGCTGCAGCACTTGCAGCTGATCAGCGGGGGAACCAAAAGTCGGACCCCCTCCAATCTGATATTTATAGCCCATCCTGAGGACAGATCATCAATAAAATAGTCTGGAAAATCCATTGTAACAAAGCCGCTGCCCTGCTTAGGATACACATGATACCTGATCTAGGCAAATAGCAAGAACAATAATTGTTCGGCATTCTTGTATCAGCCCTCAGAGCAGATTCATGTATAAAGCACAGGTCCCGAGTGACCAATAATAGAGCACAGGTTGTCTGCATACAAATAACGGTGCATTCAAACCACAGTTGTGCAATATGGCCACTGAATCCAGCAGGGAAATTTAAATACCGGCTGCTGCACCCCATTCATTTGAATTAGCCAAGCAGAGACAGATAGGGACTCCTGATAGCTCATTTTTGGACTGTATGCGGTTTTGTTGCCGGACTGAAAACCGTGGTCTGCCACAGTTCTTAGTCCAACAATAAAACAACCTTCAAAAATGACCCGATTGGAGTCACTTTCCCACTCCTTTCAGTTCATTCAAATGCATAGGGTGCGGTGCAGGTATGGCGGGCAGTGGACGGTTTTTGAATTCCTCCTCCGAATGCCGCGGCCGTATTGCACAAACGTGGTGTGAATGCACCCTAAATAAGGTATGTAATGAAATGGAGACAAGAAAAAGCCTGCAGAAGGATTTAACCTAAATGTGTCATTATCCATAGATTGTTTTCATAAGTGCGAGTCTATTTACCCACAGCAATACCCACTAAATATTTTCATAGGCACAAACAAGCTGGAGACAGCCAAGGGGCCGAACTTGAGAGAGAGAGAGCGCTAAGACCCCCAGCTATCAGACATTTACGCCATATCCTGTGATAAAATATGCTACTGCAGTCAGAGAAAACAGTTTCTTTTCAAACAGTAAAACTCTACAATAAAAGTGTGGGAGGTCTCGGTCAGAGCCGCACAGGTCTCCTGCGCTGGTCTTTGGCATCCTCCAGTATTATGTCGGTGATCAGCGAATCCTTCAGGCAATTTCTCAATACCTGAACGAAGATGAAACAGATCACCATTTCTGTGACATTAAATTCGATATTTTATCCTGCATCAAAGAGGATTTGAACCTGGGTCACAGCATGGAAGAACAGTAACACTACCTGTGTACTACATATATGAGGGACTGTTTAGATCGAGAGAAGAGCAGTACAAGCATTTACAATGCAAAGAGTAAAAAGGTGTCAAGGGAAGAACAATGGATCAGATAAGCTTAAATACTTCTTTACCCTGACAGCAGACATTAGGGTGCGGTTCATCAGTCTCCATAAATTTGTTTTAGCACAATCCTGTAAAATTGTGAAGAGTTCCACTGACTTTCTTCAAATGTGTATGGTTGCCTTTTGATATGGAAACTAAACAGTTAATATCCTTAAAGTACAGAATTTGTTAGAAAATAAGCCGAATTTGAGAAAGGCTAAAGACGATGGTGCTACTTTGTATCAGTGTACTAGCCAAGTACCCGGTGTTGCCCGATTTTTTAATCCTTGTTGGGGAGGAAAATTAACAAAAGGAGGAAGCTTTTGACTTCCTATCTTATCCTCATATATTGTTGTTATATCCCGACCTCCTATCCCGACCTCCAGTGGGACTGATTTGTGATTAAGATATTGTAAGAAGGGGACGTGGCTTTGTGGGACTGGGTGTGATTTGCAAGCCAGACCGATGCACAAAAAGGGTAGATAAAAGGGGTGGAGCTTAAAATGTGGGCGTGTCTGTGTGAGATGGGGTGTGGCTTGCATGCTGGATTGACACATTCGCCAGGAGATGCAGAGCCGAGCTTGTGGAGTAAGGTACTGGAAGTCCCATTTACTTGCATGGGACTGGAAGCAAAAACCCATCTTTTATGTAAGGGAGTAGGTAAGGGTTAATTTAACTATCATATCTTTTTATTTGACATACAAGTAACACGTGTACCAGGTATTATTGAAATATCTCCAGCCGTACGGAAGTTATGTGGGAACATACATTTCCCATTGATTTGCATGGGACTTTAAACAAAAACTCCGACCCTCACAAAATGGGGGTAGCTAAGGGTTAAATTAACTATCCTATATTTTAAGTGGACATATAAGTAACATGTGACCAAGTACTATTGAAATATCTCCAGCTGTTTGGAAGTTATGCATTAACATATTTTCCATAGACTTGTATGGGACTTTAAACATAAGCCCCGCCCCTGGCAAATGGGGGCGAGTAAGGGTTAAATCACCTATCCTATGTTTGTTGTTGACATATAAGTAACATGTGGCCAAGGTTCATGTTAATCTCTTTAGCCGTTTGGACGTAATGCTGGAACATACATATATATATATATATACACACACACACATACAGTGAGATTTATCAAAACCTGTCCAGAGGAAAAGTTGCCCAGTTGCCCATAGCAACCAATCAGATCGCTTCTGAAATTTTTCAGAGGCCTTTCAAAAAAAGAAAGAAGCGATCTGATTGGTTGCTATGGGCAACTCAACAACTTTTCCTCTGGACAGGTTTGATAAATCTCCCCCATTGAGTTTTATATACAGTGAACCCTCAACAAACGATGGTAATTTGTTCCAAATGAACCATCGTTACTTGAATCCATTGTATGTTGAGGGATCCGTGCAATAGTAATATAAAATGTTATACTCCCGTGTCCCCGCCGCTCCGGACCGTCATCGCTGCCCTGGATCGTCGCTCTCCATCGCTGTCATCCCGTCGCTGCGCACGCCGCTCCTATTGGATTACGGGACGCTGTGCGCGGCGACGTGATGACGACGAAGGAGAGCAACGGCTATGCAGCGGAGCCTGAAGTGGACGGTCCAGCGGTTGGACCCCCCCCCGCGATGAGCTACTTATGGAGCATATGCATGTGCTCAGAGGCCATTGCATTTTGAAGGCAGCATCAACATACGATGCTTTAGTATGTCGGGGCCATCGCATAAAGGGATATCCGGCAGCGCAGACTGCTTCAGCTGGGACGGGATCCAGGTGCTCTCAGTGGGGAGTGCTTGTCGTCTACCAATAGACAGCACGCACTCAATTCATTTCTATGGGAGCACCGATGAAGCCTAAGAGCTGTACTCTGGTCTTTTTGGTGCTCCGTAGGAATGAATGGAGCATGTGCTGACTGCTCACTGAGTGCTCACTCGTCCTGGTGATCGCAGGGGGGGGGGGGGGGGCCGTGGTCAAACCCCACCGCGATCAGCTACTTATTGCCTATCCACAGGATAGGGGATAAGTAATTTTTGCAGGAGATCTCCTTTAACTTGTCCAAAAATATGGACGCACTGTGTAACATTTCAAGCCATGGTCTTTACAATCAATCCATAAAAATAGTTGGTAACCGTGGGTAATACCCCCTAAAAATAAATAAATAAATAACTAACTAACTCACCAATGCTGTGATACTGCCATCGTTGGTGAATTCGCTCAGGTAGAAGTTGCAGAATTTTCTAGTAAAACACAAAATTGAAAAGCTCTTAAATTCAACTTTATTCAAGCGATCGGCAATTGGCACATTTATATTTTACAGCAAGCCCTTTAAAAGTACTATTAGTACAAAAGTTGTAGATGCGAAAAAATAATAAAGCAAAACTGAAAATAGGCTTTGTCCTCACGGGAGTCTGTCAGCAGCATCATCGGCACTAATGTGTTTATACAGAGTAATAGTGTAGGTGATGCTTAAACTTATGTCGTTTTCTGTTGTATTGGGAAGTCCCATTCCTAACTCTGAACATCCCCTTTAAGCTAATAGACCATGGAGCTCTCTACACATTTTTTGTTATTCTAATATACAGATTGTATTTAAAAGGTCTTTCTTGGAACCATGCAAACACCAATTCACAATATTAGCTACAAACGCGGAATAAAAGTGTGGGAGGTCTCGGTCAGAGCCGCACAGGTCTCCTGCGCTGGTCTTTGGCATCCTCCATTATTATGTCGGTGATCAGCGAATCCTTCAGGCAATTTCTCAATATCTGAACGAAGAAACAGATCACCATTTCTGTGACATTATATTGTATTTTTTATTCTGCATCTAAGAGGATTTGAACCTGGGTCACACAGTAGGACAGTAACACTACCTGTGTACTACATATACAAGGGACCATTCATATCAAGAGAAGAACAGTGCAAGCATGTACAATGCAAAGTGTAAAAAGGTATCCAGAAGAAAACAATGGATCAGATTAGCCTAACCCCTTGGACTCAGCCCATTTTCACCTTAAGGACCACGGTGTATATTTAGGTCTGTGGCCGACTCCCATTATGTGAAGCACGCTTCCTATCTGTGGGTCTCGGTTGCTATCAGCAACCAGGACCTACGGCTAATACCGGACATCGACGATTGGGCTGATGTCCGGTAATAACCCTTTAGACGGCGCAATCAAAATTGTTCGCAGCGTTTAAACTGGGAGAAAATACTGTCGGTTAGCTCAGGGGAGCTGTTCAGGACCACATCAGTGAAATCGCGGCATCCCGAACAGCTGAGAGGACAGCAGGAGGGGCCTTACCTTGCTCCTCACTGTCCAATCAGCATTTGATTTCTCCAAGCCTGAGATCCAGGCTGGAGCATTCAAGCACGGATTACACTGATCAATGCTATGCTATGTATATGTAAACAATAATAAAAATAAACATATGTGGTATTGCCGCGTGCGTAAATGTCCGAAGTATAAAAATATTATTTTAATTAAAACGCACAGTCGATGGCGTAGACGTAAAAAAAAATTCCAAAGTCCAAAATTGGTCACTTTGAATATACAAAAAAAAATAATAAAAATAAAATATATAAAAGCGATCAAAAAGTCCCATCAAGACAAGTACCGATAAAAACTTCAGATCACAGTGCAAAAAATGAGCCCTCAGACATCACCATATACGGAAAAATAAAAAAAGTTATAGGTCAGAAAATGACAAATTTAAACATACAAATTTTGGTGCATGTAGTTATAAAAAAAAAAATGTAAGTAGTAAAATAAAAAATAAAAAAAACATGAATTGGGTATCATTGTAACCGTATGGACCTACAGAATAAATATATGGTGTCATTTTACTGAAAAGTGCACTGCGTAGAATCGGAAGTCTCCAAAAGTTACAAAATAACGTTTGTTTTTTTCCAATTTTGCCCAAAATAAATTATTTTCTGGATTCGCCATAAATTTTTGGGTGACATGATTGATGTCATTACAAAGTACAATTGGTGGTGCAAAAAAAAAAAAAACTGTAGGTGCAAAATTGAAAGAGTTCAGATTTTTAAAGGGGTTCTCCGGTGCTTAGACATCTTATCCCCTATCCAAAGGTCCTGGGGACCCCCGGGATCATGCATGCGGCACCCCGTTTGTAATCAGTCCCCGGAGCGTGTTCGCTCTGGGTCTGATTACCGACGACCACAAGGCCGGCGGCGTATGACGTCACGGCTCCGCCCCTGTGTGACGTCACGCTCCGCCCCTCAATGCAAGCCTACGGGAGGGGGCGTGATAGCTGTCACGCCCCCTCCCGTAGGCTTGCATTGAGGGACGGAGCGTGACGTCACACGCCGTCGGCCCTGTGGTCGTCGGTAATAAGACCCGGAGCGAACACGCTCCGGGGACTGATTACAAACGGGGCGCCGCATGCAAGATCCCGGGGGTCCCCAGCGGGGGGATTCCCGCGATCAGGCATCTTATCTCCTATCCTTTGGATAGGGGATAAGATGTCTAAGCACCGGAGAACCAATTTAAGAAGGTGAGGTGGAAAATCCGAAAGTGCAAAAACAAAAAAACCTGTGGTCCTTAAAGGGGTTAAGGACTCTGGGATGCTTTTACTAATCATTCTGATTCCAAGAATGTTATTTTGCAACATATTGTACTTTATGTTAGTGGTAAATTTCCATAATTTCTTTAAAATGTAGCATTTTTCTAAATTTGAAACTCTCTGCTTGTAAGGAAAATGGACTTGCCAAAAAATGTATATATTGATTCACGTATACAATGTCTACTTTATGTTGGCATCATAAAGTTGAAATGTTTTTACTTTTTAAAGACATTAGAGGGCTTCAAAGTATAGCAGCAATTTTCCAAATTTTTTCGAAAAATATAAAAAAAAGAGTTTTTCAAGGACCAGTTCAGTTTTGAAGTTAGTTTGAGGGTATTTATGTAAGAAATCCCCCATAATGGACCCCATTATGAAAACTGCACCCTTAAAGTATTTAAAATGACATTCAGAAAGTTTGTTAACCCTTTAGGTGTTTCACAAGAATAGCAGCAAAGTAGAGGAGAAAACTCAAAATCTAAATTTCTTACACTAACATGTTCTTGGTGGAATATGGCCCACTATTTGGGAAACTATACCCCTCAAGGAATGTAACAAGGGGTATAGTGAGCCTTAACACCCTACAGGTGATTGATGAACTTTCATTAAAGTGGGATGTAAAAATTTAAATTATGATTTTTTTTCACTAAAATGCGGTTACCACAAATTTTTCATTTTCACAAGGGGTAATAGGAGAAAATATCACCTAAAATTTGTAACTCCATTTCTCTCAAGTAAGGAAATGCCTCATATGTGGAGGTAATGTGTTCTGCGGGTGCACTAGAGGGCTCAGACGGGAAGGAGCGACAATGGGATTTTGGAGAGCAAATTTTACTGAAATGGTTGTTGGGGGCATGACTCATTTAGGAAGCCCCCATGGTACCAGAACAGGAAAAAAAATAAAAAATAAATAAAAAACACATGGCACACGATTTGGGAAACTACACCCCTCAGGGCACGTAACAAGGGGTACAGTGAGACTTTACATCCCACAGATGTTTGCCGAATTCAACGGGAAATTGAAAAATTTTCTTTTTTCACTAAAATGCTGGTGTTACCCCAAATTTTTCATTTTCACAAGGGGTAATAGGAGAAAAAGCCCCCCAAAATTTGTAAAACCATTTTTTCTGAGTATGGAAATACCCCATGTGTGGATGTAAAGTGCTTTGCGGGCGCACTACAGGGCTCAGAAGAGAAGGAGCGCCATTGGGCTTTTGAAGAGAGAATTTGTACGGAATGGAAGTCGAGGGCCATGTGAGTTTACAAAGCCCCCATGGTGCCAAAACAGTGGACCCCCCCTCACATGTGACCACATTTCGGAAACTACACCCCACTGGCATTTTACAGATCTTTGGAAAAGTGGGCTGTGCAAATGAAAATTTTTATTTTTCATCTTCACGGACCACTGTCAAACACCTGTGGGGCGAAAATGCTAACTGCACCCCATATTACATTCTGTTAGGGGTGTAGTTTCCAAAATGGGGGTCACATGTGGGGGGTCCACTGTTCTAGCACTGTGGGTGCTTTCTAAACACACATGGCCTTCACTTCCAGCCAAATTCTCTCTCCAAAAGCCCAATGGCGCTCCTTCTCTTCTGAGCCCTGTACATCCAAATATGGGGTATTTTCTTACTCAGAAGAAAATGGTGTTACAATTTTTGGGAGGCTTTTTTTCCTATAACTACTTTTAAAAATGAAAGATTTGGGGTAACAAGCATTTTAGTGAAAAAAAAAATATTTTTAATTTTCACGTCCAACTTTAACAAAAAATTGTCAAACACCTGTGGGGTGTTCAAGCTCACTATATCCCTTGTTACATTCCTTGAGCGGTGTAGTTTCCAAAATGGGGTAACGTGGGTGTTTTTTTATTTGCGTTAATGTCAGAACTGCTTTAACTATCAGCCACCCCTGTGCAAATCACCAATTTAGGTCTCAAATGTACATGGTGTGCTCTCACTCCTAAGCCTTGTTGTGCACCCGTAGAGCATTTTACATCCACATATGGGGTATTTCCGTACTCCGGAGAAATTGTATTACAAATTTTGGTGGTCTTATTTACTTTTACCTCTTTTGAAAATGAAAAGTATGTAATTTTTTACACTTGGGGTCCACACCAACATGTTGCTGGTGTAGACCCCAACTTTACCTTTTCGTAAGGGAAAAAAGGAGAAAAAGCCCCCCCAAAATTTGTCCCAAATACGGAAATACCCCATATGTGGCCTTAAACGGTTGCCTTGAAATATTTCAGGGCTCCGAAGTGAGAGCGCGCCATGTGCATTTGAGGCCTAAATTAGGAATTTACATAGGGGCAGACCAGGATGCAAGCATGGTGTTTGCCATGGTCTTCCTCCAAAAATACCCTACAGCAGTGTTTCACAAAAAGGGTGCCTCCAGCTGTTGCAAAACTCCCAGAATGCCTGGACAGTCAATGGCTGTCCGGCAACACTGGGGTTGTTGTTTTTTGCAACAGCTGGAGGCTATGTTTTGGAAACAGTGCCGTACAAGACGTTATTCATTTTTATTGGGGGGTAACTGTGTAAGGGTGTGTGTATGTAGTGTTTTACTTTTTAGGGTACAGTCTCACAGGCGGGGGTTCACAGCGAATGTCCTGCTGGGAGTTTGAGCTGCAGCGGAAAATTTGCCGCAGCACAAACTCAAATCAGTAAACTCGCTGTAAACCCCCAGCCTCCAGCTGTTGCATAACTACAACTCCCAGCATACCCTTTGACTGTGCATGCTAGGCGTTGTTGCTAAGCAACAGCAGGAGGCTCAACCTTACCTCCTGCTGCTGCTCTGTCCCTCCTGGGGCCCCCACTGCCGCCGGGGAACGGGGGCCCTCGCTGCTGGTGTCAACTCCCGTCACCCGCTCTCGCCCTCCGGAGTAGGGGGCGGAGAGGGTGCTGTTAGTGACCCCACCACCAGTGCCACCTCACTCCTGCTGATAAAGGGCGATTAGTGATGTCTTGGACAGCAATCAATCACCTTTTTTTCCTGGGTCACTGGAGACCTGATATCGCCACAAATCGCCGGTCTGAAGTGACTGGCGATTTGCGGCAATTGCCGAACTGGGGGGGGGGGTTGGGTTTGCACGGGGAGCCTGCTGAATCGCGAGCGGTGGGAACCGGAAGACCGTAGGGCGTACCTGTTCACCCTGAGTCCTTAACGGGGGCTTACACGTATACCCTGCGTCCACAAGAGTTTACATATGTGAACATGTTACATTATTCTTAAGAAAAATGGATAAACAAATATGCAAATGCTGATCTTGGTTTACAGGGGGCATTATTCTTCTGCACTCTCGTGAGTTTTGTGCACAATTTTATGTACAGCTGTAGACAATCAGCATGCATGCCCTGCTATCTATCCCCTTGTGTTGGAGAGCAAAAAATTTATATGGGTGAATTAGTCTTGGGTGACTACCGGCTGCCAAAGGGGTTAACTGTGCCCAGTTTTACACTCAAAGCTGTCAACGTTTCCCAAAAAAAAAAAAAAAAAAAAAGTCTTAAAACTCTTTTGAGGACCTTAAATGGGCACTGTCAGTTATTAAAACTTTTGATATGTTGTAAAGCATGCAAAACCAATAGGTTTCGCAATTGCTTTCATTAGAAAATGTTCAGTATTTCATTCTGAAAAAGCCAGTCAAAAAACTGGCCACTAGGGGTCTCCCTGCCTTCTGGGACACATACCAGTCCTGCAGTGTCCACTGGTCATCACCTACATCATGGACTCACTTCATGATTGACAGGGCTCCATGCAGGTTCAGAGCTTCTGTGCTTGCTCCCGGCCCCCTCACTCTGCCTGTGCTTACTTCACTTCATTTCCCAGGCTCCCCCTGCACTCACTGTCTCCTGACTGCCCGAGTCTCTCCTCCTCTGTCTGAGGGGCAGAAGCACAGTGCTAGCTGTGACTGAGCAGGAGAAAGAGCTACAAAAGATGCTGACTTAAAAAAATAAAAATAAATTAAGTGTCCCTGCATGTATATATGTGTATGTGTGTGTGTGTGTGTGTGTGTGTGTGTGTGTGTGTGTGTGTGTGTGTGTGGATATATATGTATGTATATCGTATCTATGTAATGTGCATGTGTATGAATATATGAAGTGTGTGTATGTAATATGGGGGGGGGGGGGTAGCTGACAACTCTCAGCATGCCTGGACAGTCAAAGGATGTGTGGGCATGCTGGGAGCTGTAGTTTTGAAAAAGCTGTACACACACAGGTTGTGTGTGTGTGTGTGTATGTATGTATGTATAGCATAAAACCAGAGAGAAAAGGGTTACAGATCAGAGTGCTGTAATTGTCTGACTGCCATGCTCGCGCCGAGACCAGTGACTCAGAGCACTGTGAGGGAAGGGGAGTAGGGGGAGTGGTTATCACAGTGAGGAGAAGAGAGGGACACGCCCCCCTGCCTGTGGTGGACAGAATGCTCACTGAGCAATCACTGCAAGTAAATTAAGGTAATTCATGTACATTATCAGGATGAGGTACTGAGCAACATATAACAGTTTTGTTTTTTTTGGGTAATCCGACAGGTACGCTTTAACCTCTGGCAGAGCAAACTATTTGAGGAAGGTAATCAGGATCTTTTACTTTTATATATTTTACGGTTCAAACTTTTATTACCTCAAATATAAAGAGGATAGCATCAAGTTCTTCACGCTGAGACTTGTGTCCTAAATGCAAAAAGAAAATTAAATAGAAATGTTCTCAATAATCTCTTATCACAAACTGTAGTAATGCTATAAAAGGTTAGCTACTTAAAGGGGTTCTCCTCCGGAAACATTTTTTTTAATCAACTGGTGCCAGAAAGCTATACAGATTTGTAAATGACTTCTATTTATAAATCTTAATCCTTCCACTACTTATCAGTTGTTGTATGCTCCACAGGAAATTCTTTTATTGTTGAATTTCCTTTCTGTCTCTCTGCTGACACCTCTGTCCATTTTGGGAACTGTCCAGAGCAGGATAGGTTTGCTATGGGTATTTGCTCCTACTCTGGACAGTTCCTAAAATGGACAGAGGTGTCAGCAGAGAGCACTGTGGTCACACATAAAGGAAATTCACTCTGTAGTATACAGAAGCTGATAAGTACTGGAGGGGTTAAGATTTTTATATAAAAGTAATTTACAAATCTGTATAACTTTCTGGCACCAGTTGATTAAAAAATGATGTTTTCTAGTGGAGTACCCTTTAATCTTTTGTCACCCAGGCCCTCACCAAACAGAACTTTGTGAGTTCAGGGCCTTCTCATTGGTACTATATCCCATACCAAAATATGTCTACATTTAACCGTGCTCAAGGTAAAGGAAAAAGAATATAGAAACATGTACTAGTCTGTCACTGATCCCCTGGCTGGTGCCGCTGCAGTGTACCAGTCTCCAATGTTAGTGCTTCCTGTTCTCTGCCCCAACACATAGGAAATGGTTGTTCAGCCAATCACAGACTGAGGTGGGTCACTGCTGCAGCCAGTCATAGGGCATTTCTTATGTGTTGGGATGGAGAACAGAAAGTGTTGACCAACACAGATTAGAACAGATGAATACAAGTTTTTACATTAGAGGAGAAGAGAAAAAAATGAAACATTTTTAAAAAGCTAAGTGTGAGGGACCACTTAGAACCAAAACTGTCCCCGGGTGGGGTCCAGAGTGTACAGGGAAAGTTTAAAGGGGTACTCCGCCCCTAGACATCTTATCCCCTATCCAAAGGATAGGGCATAAGATGTCAGATCGACGGGGTCCCGCCGCTGGGGACCCCCGCAATATAGCAAGCAGTGCCCACCTGTAACTGCTTCCGGAAAAACTGGAGGATCTCATTCTAATTTCTCCCAACAACGCAAGATCGTGACGTCACGACTCGGCCCCGTGTGCCGTCACGCCCCGCCCCCTCAATGCAAGTCTATGGGAGGGGGCGGGACGCCCCCTCCCATAGACTTGCATTGAGGGGGCGGGGCATGATGGCACACAGGGGCGGAGTCGTGACGTCACGCTCTTCCGTCCCCGTGGTCGGGAGGAATTAGCCCGAGATCCTCCAGTGCTTCCGGAAGCAGTTACAGGTGGGTGCTGCTTGCTATATAGCGGCGGGACCCCGGCGATCTGACATCTTATCCCCTATCCTTTGGATAGGGGATAAGATGTCTAGGGGCGGAGTACCTCTTTAATGCTGTTGTGAAGTGAAAGCAGCTAACACTATTGCCACAAGTAGAAGTATAAAACCGCAGAACGTTCAGAAATCAATTACCTTTTTGTTTCAAAGATGTCTCGATAAGCACAAAGTTTTCAAAGAAAACGTAGTAGATGTCAGAGAAGTTCTGTTCAAAAAACTGCTTGAGGTCAATAGATTCTGCATTTTCTAAATGGGAAAAAAAGAAGAGAACATGAATAAGCCTACAGATCGGTCATAAAGTCTAGTCAACCAGTAAGAGGACATGCACCTTAAAAAAGCTGTCTACAGATGGGCATGTCTACCTTTCGGAGGACATTTTGGTTGACCTAACATGAGAATATTTCCTTCGGAGGACAGTGAATTTGCACTGATTTTAGGTCAAAGATTTCCAGTTTTATGGGAAAATCCCAGAAAATGTTAACACGTCCAAGTCCCAATTCCTGCTATTAGCTCCAAGAAGGTTGGGATATGATCAGGTAAAGAAATTTATAATTTATTTTTTTAATTTCACCCATTACAAGCATCTATGTACAGGGTAGTATTAGTCGGCTGCCTCAGCAGTAATAGTGATAGATCTGTCTGCTAGTAATCCCTCGCTGGGTGTAAAGAAACCTCAGTACTAAATATGTGCAATAGAAAAGGAATTTCTCCTAAGCAATAGGCTCCCATCCAAATAGGCCATTGTAAACAGTGCAGAAACTAGCAGGGAATGCTGGCATAGATGGACCACAGCCACAATGACTGCTCGGCTTCCTCTACAGAGTAGACATCCCGGATATATACTCAGGATAGGTTCGCTACAGTTTCTTCCAAATATCTGCACTGTAGAAGAAAACTCCTTAGGAACCAAAGTCTTGACAAAATAGAGTTTGCTCTTACAAAAGTTCACATGGTTAAGAAAATACTCCAAAGACCTAAAAAAGGAAGTTTGTCTTAAAGGGGTTATCAGGGGAAAACATACGGTAATTTATATATATATATATATATATATATATATATATATATATATATATATATATATATATATATATATATATATATTATATATATATATTATATATTAGTTAGGAGTAGCCGTATTTTTTGTGAGATAGAACGTGTGTTTTCTCCTTGTGAGCTCAGAAATGCTTATGACTTGATAAAGGGAGGAATCCCAAAAGCTTCTCTACATAATCTTGTTAGTCCAATAAAAAAAGGTATTACAAGATACTGCATCTACCGATGATTTTGAGAGATTATTTATATATATATATCTCATCTGGCTCCAGAAAGTTAAACAGATTTGTAAATGACTTCTATTAAAAAATCTTAATCCCCTCAGTAATTATGAGCTGCTGAAGTTGAGTTGCTCTTTTCTGTCTAAGTGCTCTATGATGACACATGTCTCGGGAACTGTCCAGAATAGCAAACCTCTTCTACTCTATGCAGTTCCCGAGAAAGACAGAGATGTCAGCAGAGAGCACTGTTGCCAGACAGAAAAGAACAACTCCACTTCAGCAGCTGATAATTATTGGAAGGATTAAGATTTTTTTTATAGAAGTAATTTACAAATCTGTTTAACTTTCTGGAGCCAGTTGATAAGTTTTTTTGCTGGAATACCCCTTTAACTGCTGGTATAAAAAAAGCAATGCAGTCTCTTGGACACGGATCTTAAAATATGTTAAAAGTAGCAGGCAGACTATACGTCTTTTTAACATGAATGTAAATGCATAAAGAAAAATGGCCTAAAATAGTGTTCCCATGCCTGTAGCTCTCCAGTATGCTGGGAGTCACAGGCTGGGGAGACTCAGAGAGGCACGGGTTGGAGAACACTGGCCGAAGACTTATCAGGATCAAGCAGCACTGCAGTGATATAGCAGTGTTCAGATGATACCCTATCAGCCCATCAGTGATCTCAGGCTCTTAAAAGGGGTACTCCACTGGCCAGCATTTGGAAGTAAATGTTCCGAATGCTGTTTTCATGCTGCAGGGGTCGGCCACACAACTCATGACATCACAACCACGCCCTCTCAATGCAAGTCTATGGGAGGGGGCGTGACTGTCCCACAACGCAGCCCCACCTGAAGACTGAATATGAGGATGGGAAATGGGGACGGGATATGGGGACAAAAGCTTCCTCCTTTGTTGCTTTTGCCCCCACAAGGATAAGGTAGGAAAAACCGGGCAGCGCCGGGTACTCAGCTAGTTACTGTATAAAGTGGGACACCGCTGCAGACAGTGGCTGGCTGTAATACATGCTGGATGTAAGGTATGTTTAGAGGTCTAGGGTTTGGCGCGGGTGCTCCTCTTTCTCACTCTCACTTGAACCCAGCCCATGCGACTCTCTTCCTGCAAACTGCCTTGTGTGACCTTTTCTCCCCATCTACAGCCTGTGAGAGCTGCTTTTCCTGTATGCTCTCCCTACCTTTCTATGCTCTCCATACTTTCAGCTGCTGTGTAGAACTCCTTGCTACCATCTCTAATACTGAGGAAAGGGGAGGGCAAAAAGCCATTAGGATCAGATACAGCTCTGATTTTTCTCACACTTAGGAGGGAGACATCAGTATGCACACTTTGAAGTGTTCACAGGATTTGTCAGGATGCAGTAGCCCTTCTGGGTGTCCCTCCTGGCGGGCTAGGGGAGGTGTGTGTGGCCATTAGGTTCCGCACCTCCCTGCAAACACACCGGGTACTCCTGCTTTGGCAGGGTATCTACCGTTATCGGCTCTGCGGGCAGATACCTTGGCTAACGCCAAGGGGGATGCCGGGAGCATTTGTGGTCCCCTAGTAGCTTCGGCGAAAAGGGACATCGAACCTGGAACCTCGCAGGTACCTTTTGGTCCGGAGGCGAAGGGTAAGGTTTGTTGGGGGGCCTCTCTCCTATCGGAGAAGGGCTTGCGATAGACCGCATCCTTTGTGCACGTTTTTTTAGTGTAACACGTTTGCACTTTTTCTTGCACTTTGGGTGAATCGAGAGCACGTTCCTTGGCTTTAAAAAAAATAAATAAATAAATAAAAAACTTTGAAGAAAGTTTAGAAAGTTGTTTAATTTTGTTCTCAGGAGACTAGGATGCACAGAAATGTCAAAAGTTTAGATCGGTTTGGATTTCCGTGCTGTGACCCCCACAGATCTTAGATATAGCTGTATGAAATGCACTTTTCGCTCCAGGTTGGCACTCAATCCAACCGACTACAAGGGACAAGCTCCATAACAGTCTATGGGACGAGCCTCCTGCACTGACCACCAAGCTGGGGAACCGGATGCAGGAGCCGTTACATGCTTTACCCAGCAATATCTGAGGAGGTCTCAGCAATGACACCCTGACCAATCTAAACTTTTGACATGTCACAAAGACATGTCAAAAGTTTACATCGGTCTCAAAGTTTTTGCTAAGTCTTCCTCTGATTGTGACATCTAGCTGGGTAAAGCGTGAGACAGCATCTGCAGTAACACCTCAAGAAGGTCGAGACCTTCTTCACTAAACCTCCAAAATCATCCACTCACCGTGGCCAGTCTCCATCTAAACATTCTGTAAACTGACCAACATGTGAATAATAAAAGGATGGTGTTCCTTTAAAACAACCTAACTGGAAGAAAAAAAAAAAAAAAAAAAAAAAAAAGGAAAGAAGAATTTTGGATTTATCATCTTGTCTGAATGGAGAATAAACACGATATAACTAAGAAGCCGTTCAAGATAAGTAAAGCAAAGTGTTTACACAGATATTCAACACTTTATGTAGAACGAGAACTGAGGAATGTTGTAAATGTTACACTAAAGGGAGGGGGGGGGGGTCACCTTTGAGTTTTGCCAGCATTGGGAAGAAAATAAAAAGGCTTAGTATGTCTAATACAGATACAGTGGTCCCTCAACATACGATGGTAATCCGTTCCAAACGGACCATCGTTTGTTGAAACCATCGTATGTTGAGGGATCCGTGCAATGTAAAGTATAGGACAGTGGTCTACAACCTGCGGACCTCCAGATGTTGCAAAACGACAACACCCAGCATGCCCGGACAGCCGTTGGCTGTCCGGGCATGCTGGGTGTTGTCGTTTTGCAACATCTGGAGGTCCGCAGGTTGTAGACCACTGTTAGAGAAAGTTGTACTCACCTGTCCCTGCCGCTCTGGACCGTCACTGCTCGTCACCGCTGCCCTGGATGTTGCCGTCCATCGCTGTTGCCGCGTCCCCGGGGTGTCCCCGACGCTCCGGTAAGGCCTCTGCTTACCCGGCATCCACGCTCTCCGTCGCCGCCATCACGTCGCTTCGCACGGCGCTCCTATTGGATGACGGGGCGGCGTGCGCGGCGACGTGATGAAGACGACGGAGAGCGCCGACGATGCAGGGGATCCCGAAGAGGACGCGCCGGAGCCCCGAGGACAGGTAAGTGATCATCACCGGAGCTCATGGGGCACAGTAAACAGCTATCCGGTGGCAGCTGAAGCAGTCTGCGCTGCCGGATAGCCGTTTATGCGATGGCCCCGACATACAAAAGCATCATATGTTGATGCTGCCTTCAACATGCAATGGCCTCTGAGAGGTAATCGTATGTTGAAATGATCGTATGTCGGGGCCATCGTAGGTCGAGGGGTCACTGTACTTATAGTCTTGAAACTTGAAATGTACCAACCAAAGATGGCAATACAGATTTGGTATGTGCGAGAGTCAAAACAACAAAAATATCAAGCAGCGTTAGACAATGAAAAAAGGAAGTCCCAGCCCAGACACTTTGTATTGTATTAGTAATGTAAAGAAAATGCTGGATCTTAACCCCTTAAGGACCTGAGCATTTTTTTTGCACATCTGACCACTGTTACTTTAAGCATTAATAACTCTGGGATGCTTTTACTTTTCATTCTTGTTCAGAGATTGTTTTTTCATGACATATTCTACTTTATGTTAGTGGTAAATTTTTGTCAAAACTTGCATAATTTCTTGGTGAAAAATTCAAAAATTTGATGAAAATTACCGTATTTTTCGCCCTATAGGACGCACCGGCATATAAGACGCACCCAATTTATAGGTGCAAAATTAAAAAAAATAAAGATTTTGAACCCAATAGTGGTCTTCAACCTGCAGACCTCCAGATGTTGCAAAACTATAACTCCCAGCATGCCCGGACAGCCAACGGCTGTCCGGGCATGCTGGGAGTTGTAGTTTTGCAACATCTGGAGGTCCGCAGATTGAAGACCACTGCATAGGAGGTAATACTAGCGTGTCCCCGCCGCTCCGGACCCGTCACCGCTGCCCTGGATGTCGCTCCATCGCTGTCGCCGTGTCCCCGTCTCTGCTGCCGGCCGGGTATCCTCGCTCTCCATCGCCGCCATCACGTCGTTACGCACGCCGACGCACGTACGAGACGACGTGATGACGAGGAAGGAGAGCGCCGACATACAGGGGATCCCTGAACGGAGATGACACCGAGGAGGCAGGTAAGGTCCCTCCCGGTGTCCTGTAAGTACAGGTGAAATTGCGGCGGTCCCGAACAGCCCGACTGAACAGCCGGGTTAGTGTCACTTTCCCTTCAGATGCGGGGGTCAGCTTTGATTGCCGCGTCTGAAGGGTTAATACAGGGCATCACCGCGATTGGTGATGTCCTGTATTAGCCGCGGGTCCCGGCCGTTGATGGCCGCAGGGACCGCCGCGATAGGTGTGTATTCGCCGTATAAGACGCACCAACTTTTCCCCCCCCAGTTTTGGGGAAGAAAAAGTGCGTCTTATACGGCGAAAAATACGGTATATATTGATTCACATATACAATATGGCCCAGATTTATCAAACTGTGTGAGAGAAAAAGTGGAGGGATTTTCCCACAGCAACCAATCACAGCTCAGCTAAAGAGCTCTGGTAAAGTGAAAGCTGAGCTGTGATTGGTTGCTGTGGGAAAATCCCTCCACTTTTTCTCTCACACAGTTTGATAAATCTGGGCCACTGTCTACTTTATGTTTGCATCATAAAGTTGACATGTTTTTACTTTTGGAAGACATTAGAGGGCTTCACAGTTCCATTATAAAAACGGCACCCCTCAAAAGTATTCTAAATGATATTCAGAAAGTGTGTGAACCCTTTAGATGTTTAACAGGAATAGCAACAAAGTGAAGGAGGAAATTTAAAAGCCTAAATTTTTTACACTCAAATGTTCTTGTAGACCCAGTTTTTTACTTTTTACAAGGGGTAAAAGGAGAGAAAGCCCCTATGGTGCCAGAACAGCAAATAAAAAAATAAAAATACAACATGGCATACTATTTTGGAAACTACACCCCTCAAGGAACGTAACAAGGGGTACAGTGAACCTTCACACCCCACAGGTGTTTGACGACTTTTTTGGATGTGTAAACTTTTTATTTATTTTTTTCCACAAAAATTGTACAATTTTTTTACAAGTGGTAATAGGAGAAAATGCCTCCCATTATTTGTAACCCCATCTCTTCTGAGTATGGAAATACCCCATGTGTGGACGTCAAGAGCACTGCGGGCAAACTACACTGCTCAGAAGAGAAGGATTCACATTTGGCTTTTGGAAAGCACACTTTGCTGAAATAGTTTTTGGGGGGCATGTTGCATTTAGGAAGCCCCTATGGTGCCAGAACAGCAAAAAAAAAAAAAAGCCCCACATGGCACTCTATTTGATAAACAACACCCCTCAAGAAACGTAACAAGGGGTACAATGAGACTTCACATCCCCCACAGGTGTTTGCCGAATTCGACATCCCCCACAGGTGTTTTCCGCATTATGGGGGCTTTGTAAACGCACATGACCTTCAATTCCAGACACACACTCTTCAAAAGCCCAATGGCGCTCCTTCTATTCTGAGCCCTGTAGTGCGCCCGCAGAGCACTTAACATCCACATATGGGGTATTTATATACTCAAAAGAAATGGTGTTACACATTTTGGGCGGCTTTCTTAATATTACCCCATGTGAAAATGAAAAATTTGGGATAACATCAGCCTTTTAGTGAAAAAATACAAATTTTTCATTTTCCCATCCAACTTTAACAAAAATTCTTCCAACACCTGTGGGGTGTTAAGGTTCACTTTACCCCTTGTTACATTCCATGAGGGGTGTAGTTTCCAAAATGGGGCCACATGTGGGCTTTTTTTTTTTCTTTTGCGTTTATATCAGAACCGCTGTAACGATCAGACACCCCTGTGCAAATCACTTCAAATGTACATAGTGCGCTCTCACTCCTGAGTCTTGTTGTTCGCCCGCAGAGCATTTTACGCCCACATATGGGCTATTTCCGTAGTCAGGAGAAATTCCTTTTTGGAAACCATGCCGCTGCCAGAAATTTCTCATTTTAATTATTTGTTTACAACGAGTTTCCCGCTGGAAGTTTGAGCTGCCTCTCAAACTTGCAGCAAGAAAATCACTGCAAACCTCTGCCCGTGTCAATGTACCCTGTACATTCATATGGGGAGAGCTAACCTCCAGCTGTTGCAAAACTACAATTCCCAGTGTGCCATTTGGCTGTCCGTGCATGCTGTGGGTTGTAGTTATGCAACAGTGGAAGGCACACTGGTTGCAAAACACAGCTTACTTAACCTCTGTTAACCAGCTGTTGCAAAAACTACAACTCTAAGCATGCAGTGACAGCCGAAGGGCATGCTGGGACTTGTAGTTATGCAACAGCTGGAGGCATACTACCACAACTTCCAGCATGCTCTTTGGCTGTCTGTGCATTCTGGGGGTTGTAGTTATGCAACAGCTGGAGGCACACAAAACACTAAGAGTTTGTTACTTAACTCAGTGTTTCCCAACCCGTGTGCCTCCAGCTGTTGCAAAACTACAACTCCCACAATGCAGGGTCTTTCAGTGCATGCTGGGAGTTATAGTTTTGCAACAGCTAGAGGCACACAGGTTGGGAAACACTAAGTTAGGAAACAGACAATGTTTCCAAACTAGTGTACCTCCAGTTGTTGCAAAACTACAACTCCAAGCATGCCCAGACAGCCGAAGGGCATGTTGGGAGGAGACCACTGTGTAGTGGTGCCCAAACTGTAGCCCTCCAGAGGTTGCAAAACTTCAACTCCAAGCATGCCCAGACTGCCCAAGCATGCTGGGAATTGTAGTTTTGCAACATCTGGAAGGGCACAGATTGGAGACCACTGCACAGTGGTGCCCAAACTGTGGCCCTCCAGATGTTGCAAAACTACAAATCCCATGCTGGGAGTTGTAGTTTTGAAACTCCTAGAAGCAGCAGTGAAGATCAGTTTACAGCGATCTTCATTGCTGCCTCTGACTTTGTTGCCGCTGCATCCACTTGCCTGCGCCTCCTTTCTGCTGCCAGTTCCCGCGTGTCCTCCAGGTATCTTAAACTTTCAACCCCCGCACCGGCCAATCGCAGGGGATAGGAGGAGGTGGCCACCTCGCTCCTATCCTTTAGGACGATCGGGTCTGTCTCTGAAAGCTTGGATCATTCCTATTTTTCGGACAATTGAGTCACCAGAGACCTGATCAGCCCAGAATCGCCGCAAACCACCGATCTGAATTGATCGGCAATTTGTGGCGATCGGCGACATGGGGGGGGGGGGGGGGTTCAGGATCCCCCCAGGGGTTTGCATGGGGTGCCTGCTGAACGATTTCAACAGGCATCCCGGTCTGGTCCCCGTCCGGCGAGCAGCGGTGACCGGAATTCCCAAGGGCGTATAGGTCCTTAAGTACCAGGGCATCAGGGCACCCTGGTTCCTTAAGGGGAATTAGGTCCGAGAACAATTCTCAACCTCAGAAGTAGGAAAGCAAGTAAAAATAACACAAAGAAAAAAAACATACAATATGTTCTCACACACCACTTTTCTATTTCTAACTGCAGCAGAAGGAACTGTAATGGTTTCTACAGGAAAGGGGATAGAAAGGAAAACGGCACAGCCGCTGCCAGACTCGGCAGGCAAGACATCCTCAAACCGGTGACAAGTTTGGAAGCAGAGAAACGTTTAAAAATGACTTAGTATGATCTTGTATTAAAGTAGCTACAAAAGGGTGGTATGGTGAGCAACTCACGGTGCTCCCACCAATCAGCTGCTCAGAGTGGCCATGGCAGAATGGCTGTGGAAAAAAAATTCTAATCAACTGGTGCCATAAACTTATATAGATTTATAAATTACATCTATTTCAAAATCTTAATCTTTCCAGTAATTATCAGCTGCTGTCCAGAGCAGGATAGGTTTGCTATAGGGATTTGCCCCTACTCTGGACAGTTCCTGACATAGACAGAGGTGTCAGCAGGGAGCACTGTGGTCAGACAGAAAGAAAATTCAAAAAGAAAAGAACTTCTTCTGTAGTATACAGCAGCCCATAAGTACTGGAAGGATTAAGAATTTTAAATAGAAATCATTTACAAATCTGTATGACTTTCTGACACCAGTCCCCCTTTAAAATTGATAGGCAATATTAGACAATCAGCACTTCAGTGTTAACAGTCACATTCTTAAGGGCACGTATACTTATTCTGCTGCAGGTTTCATGCTGTGGATTTCAGCTATTTATTTAAATATGAAATCAGCATAAAATCCAAAAGATGTCACACTGCGCTCAGCCTATCACTGGCCAAGGCGGGACATCGCTGCGGCCAGAAATAGGCAGAGCGCAGTGTGACGATCCGTGCACACGGAAGAAGACCAGACCAGAGGACCAAACCGCTGTAGCAGTGCTATGGGGGGACGCAGGAAGGCGAGTTAATGTTTGTTTTCTTTTTTGCAGCCAGGGCACAACAAACTGAAGATACTTTTCACTAGACTACTTCTTTAAGTATATGTGAACGTGCCCTTAAAAGAAACCTGTCTAATCGAAAATGAAAAGTGAGCAGAGTGATATTTTGTGGGAAGAGATTTATTCATTTCACTCTCAGCTCTTTCTGGGCTAAGGAGTCTAGTGGGCGGTCCTACTTAGTGATTAACTATCTATTGTGACACTGAGGCAGTGAAAGGCAGTGTCATCAGTTCCTTCAAGAGAAAGGCATTTATGCTATGGACTGGCCCGCCCGTTCCCCAGACCTGAATCCGATTGAGCACATCTAGGACATCATGCCTCGCTCCATTCACCAATGCCACGTTGCACCACAGACTGTCCAGGAGTTGGTGGATGCTTTAGTCCAGGTCTGGGAGGACATCCCTCAGGAGACCATCAGGAGCATGCCCAGGCATTGTAGGGAGGTCATACGGGAACGTGGAGGCCACACACACTACTGAGCCTCATTCTGACTTGTTTTAAAGGGTACCTCTTATCAAATAAACTTTTGATATATTTTAGATTAATGAATGTTGAATAACTTTCCAATAGCATGTTAATGAAAAATATGCTTCTTTCTATTGTATTTTTCCGGATCAGTCCTGTCAGCAAGCATTTCTGACTCATGCTGGAGTCCTAAACACTCAGAGCTGCCAGCCTGCTTTGTTCACAGCCAAACAGGCTGTGAACAAAGCAGGCTGGCAGCTCTGAGTGTTCTCCTTTGTGAACAAAGCAGACTGGCAGCTCGTAGTGTTTAGGACTCCAGCATGAGTCTGAAATGCTTGCTGCCAGGACTGGTAGGGAGACCCCTAGTGGTCATTTCTTCAAAGTGGAAAATTAAATAGAAAGAAGCATATTTTTTAATAACATGCAATTGTAAAGTTATTCTGCATACATTAATCTATAATATATCAAAAGTTTTTTTTGATGAGAGGTACCCTTTAAGGACATTACATCAAAGTTGGATCAGCCTGTAGTGAGGTTTTCCACTTTGATTTTGAGTGTGACTCCATATCCAGACCTCCATGGGTTGATAAATTTGATTTCCATTGATAATTTTTGTGTGATTTTGTTGTTAGCACATTCATCTATGTAAAGACAAAAGTATTTCATACGATTAGTTCATTCAGATCTAGGATGTGTTCTCTTCGTGTTCCCTTTATTTTTTTGAGCAGTGTATAAACAATCTCCACTGCCTGCAGACAACAGAAGGTCGTGCCTTTTCTGCTACTGAAATAATTCACATTCTTTGGCACCAACAGCGATCCGCACAAGTATTCTTCCATGCAGGTTAGAGACTGGATTCTAAACAAACTGTGTCAACATTAAACGTGACCCTTACAAGTCCCGATGAGCATTTCCTACTGAAGGAAACATTACTTACTAGAACAGTTAATGGCAAACAGGATTCTAGGAGAACACCACAAGAGACCATGTAAGGACTCTATCAGTACAGGGCAATATCAATAATATAATCAGAAATAATCCCAAAAGCAGTCAGTATTATATCTCCCAATCCTTCCATACACCATGTTCATCTGAGGGACAACAAAGATCAGGCTTATTTCCCAAAAACATCAGGCTAAAATCCAACATCCCCAATTCTGGTTGGCTCTGACATCAGGATAGAGAGTCAGGACGACACCATACATGTTACGCCTAGCGCTCCGGGTCCCCGCTCCTCCCCGGAGCGCTCACGGCGTCTTTTTCCCTGCAGCTCCCCGGTCAGTCCCGCTGACCGGGAGCGCTGCTCTGTCATGGCCGTTGGGGATGCGATTCGCACAGCGGGACGCGCCCGCTCGCGAATCGCATCCCAGGTCACTTACCCGTTCCCGTCCCCTGCTGTCATGTGCTGGCGCGCGCGGCTCCGCTCTCTAGGGCGCGCGCGCGCCAGCTCCCTGAGACTTAAAGGGCCAGCGCACCAATGATTGGTGCCTGGCCCAATTAGCTAATTGGCTTCCATCCGCTCCCTGGCTTTATCTAGTCTCCTCCCTTGCACTCCCTTGCCGGATCTTGTTGCCCTTGTGCCTAGTGAAAGCGTTTTGTGTGTTTAAAGCCTGTGTACCAGAACTTCTGCTATCCACCCTGACTACGAACCTTGCCGCCTGCCCCCGACCTTCTGCTACGTCCGACCTTGCTTCTGCCTACTCCCTTGTACCTCGCCTATCTTCAGCAGCCAGAGAGGTGAGCCGTTGCTAGTGGATACGACCTGGTCACTACCGTCGCAGCAAGACCATCCCGCTTTGCGGCGGGCTCTGGTGAAAACCTGTAGTGGCTTAGAACCGGTCCACTAGCGCGGTCCTCGCCATCCCTCTCTGGCACAGAGGATCCACTACCTGCCAGCCGGCATCGTGACAATACAACACATTTGGAAAGTTTTTTTTCCACATTTTGTTATGTTGCAGCCTTGGACTAAATGCAAAACAATTCAAGTTTCTCCCCCATAATTCCGCACGCAATACCCCATAATGAGAATGTGAAACCAAGATTGAACTTCTTGGTCTCAATTCTAAGTGTCATGTCTGGAGGTATCCCGGCACTGCTCATCACCTGCCCAATTCCAGACCTACACAGAGAAGCATGGTGGTGGCAGCATCGTGCTGTGGAGGTGTTTGTCAGCAGATGGAACATAAAAACTGGTCAGGGTTGATAAAAAGCTGAATGAAGCAAAGTAAGTATTGGAAGGATTAAAGGGGTACTCCACTGGAAAACATTTTTTTTTATATATATATATATATATATATATATATATATATATATATATATATATATAAATCAGTTGGTGCCAGAAAGTTAAACAGATTTGTAACAGTTGCAGATATGTAGAAAAAAAGTCGGCCACTCACCAATCTTCTTATTTCAGCAAGATTATTTTATTTAGCACATACTTACAACCATGTTGCCCAGGGAGAAGACATAGATGGTGGTACACCCCCCCCCCCCACCCCCCACAACACCCTTAGGTGTTGATTTTCGCATTCCTGTTTTTTTTTTATTTTTTTTTTATTTTAACGTGGTTCCTTCTGCAAAAAAGCGCACATCTAGGTATTTGTCTTAGAAGATGAGTGCAGAACATATATCAGTCTCTCTACGTAGCGTATACAAGACTTACTGCTCTAAACAGGATGTACTGCGCAAATCTAATCAGCCTGCCTGAGATTCAGCAACGTCTTGGCCTGTTCCTCTGCTACCCAGGGCCGCACCGCTACAGCTGACATTGAGGCACAAGGTGATCCTTGCATTCCTCTGACTGGCAATCCCACGCAGCAGGTTTCAGCTTGTACCTTTTGGTTGTTTGCATGTGAATACAGCTCCGCACACCCCCCATCCCTACACTGTTCAGGGCTTGGCTAACTGAGCAATTCCTATGGAAAGCAGAGTGAAAATGTTATTTATTTTTTTATTTTTTATAATTTTTATTTTAAACATCGAGGCTTGTACAAACCACAATGTCTGATTTTATCATCACCAGTATAGGTAGGGTAATAATATTTTTTAAGTGTTATTATGAACACCCATACAGTATTTATTATTATTTAATATCCATACAATAGTGTAGGCTACACAGTAATGTCAGCACAGTAATACAGGCAACACATTACATCCCATTGTGCCCATAACACAAAATTATCCATCAAATTGTGTATTAAAGAGGTACTCAAAAATAAAAAAAAATCTAATAAACTGGTGCCAGTTATACAGAGTTATGAATTGCTTCTATTTAAAATGTTTCATCCTTCCAGTACTTAGCTGCTGTATACTGCAGAGAAAGTGGTGTCGTTTTTTCCTGTCTGACCACAGTGCTCTCTGCTGACACCTCAGTCCGTGTCAGGAACTGTCTAAACAGGAGCACATCCCCATAGCTAAACCCTCTCCTGCTCTGGATCAGTTCCTGACATGGACAGAGGTGTCAGCAGAGAGCACTGTGGTCAGACAGAAAAGAAATTGAAAAAGAAAATAACTTCCTCTGCAGTATAGAGCAGCTGATAAGTATTGGAAGGATTAAAAGGGGTACTCCACTGGAAAAACTTTTTTTTTTATAAATTAACTGCCAGAATGTTAAACAGATTTGTAAATTACTTCTATCTTAATCATTCCAGTACTTATCTGCTGCTGTTATGATCCACACTAAGTTCTATTCTTTTTTAATTTCCTTTCTGTCTGACCATGTCAGGAACTGTCCAGAGCAGGAGACGTTTGCTATGGGGATTTTCTACTGCTTTGGGCAGTTCCTGACATGGACAGAGGTGTCAGCAGAGGGCACTGTGGTCAAACAGAAAGGAAATTCAAAAAGAATAGAATTCCTGGGGATCATAACAGCAGCTGATATGTACATCATTTTTCAAACCGTATACGGATTAAAATTTGTACACACGTTTTGATGCAGTTTAGTCCGGTTTTGAGGAATCCGTTTTTTATCAAAAACCTGATACGGGAACTGTATTGCAAAAATGAGGATTACACAAGCTCTTTCTTTTGTGTCCTTATTTCTTCTAAGATTATTTATCCCTTATCCCCAGTATAGATGAGAATCAGATCAGTGGGGGTCTGACCACTGGAACCCTCAGTGATCATGAGAATGGGGGTCCCATGCCCCTGATTAAAGGGGTATTCCGCCCCTAGACATTCCTTTGGATAGGGGAGAAGATGTCAGATCGCCGCGGTGCCGCTGCTGGGGACCCCTGGGATCCCCGCTGCGGCACCGCGCTATCATTACAGCACAGAGTGAGTTTGCTCTGTGCGTAATGACGGGCGATACAGGGGACAGGGCCGCGTGACGTCATGGCGCCGCCCCTCGTGATATCACGGCCCGTCCCCTTAATGCAAGTCTATGGGAGGGGGTGTGACGACCGCCACGCCCCCTCCCATAGACTTGTATTGAAAGGGGCGGGCCGTGACATCACGAGGGGCGGGGCCGTGACGTAAAGATGCTCCGGCCCCTGTACCGCCCATCATTACGTGCAGAGCGATCTCGCTCTGTGCTGTACTGATAGCGTGGTGCCGCAGCGGGGATGCCAGGGGTCCCCAGCAGCGGGACCGCGGCGATCTGACATCTTATCGCCTATCCTTTGGATAGGGGATAAAATGTCTAGGGGCGGAATACCCCTTTAAGTCGGGCAGCAGTTATCCATATGCACTGCCACTCCACACACTTGTGTACGAGCGCAGTTCGTGGCTCAGTCCAAAGGAAAATTAATTGCAGATACTGAATTGGCTCTTCATTCCCATGGGGACACAGGATTCCTGATCCTAGTGGGTCAGACCTTCACCAATAATCTCATCTCATTAGTTGTAATCTTGGGATGCCCACCAAAAACACTCAATCCCTATCAGCACTGGGACCCCAATATTCAATGGACTGGTGGTCAGACATGAGTGTCTATGGACCAGCAGAAGATAGTCCAGTGCTGCGGATATAGTTCTAGTTAATACTATGGACTGAACAGCAGTGCGAATGTCCAACCTCTGTTTCATTCAATCAGGAGGTACATGGTCTCCCCATTCTTGCCAACAGTGGGGGTCCCAGTGGTTGGACCCTCACCAATCATTTATCTCCTGTCCTGAATGTAGAGGATGAGCTTCCTTTGGTGACAAGCCCCTTTAAGACTACATGTATTTAAAGGGGACATCGAGCCCTGTGTCAGAAAGAAAAAAGCTTCAACTAGTATAAAATCTTAAAGGGGTACTCCGCCCCTAGGCATCTTATCCCCCATCCAAAGGCTCGGCTGCGGCACCCAAGACATCCGGTGCACGGAATGAACATCGCTCCATGCCGGATGACTGGCGATGCAGGGCGGAGGCTCGTGATATCACGGCCACGCCCCGCTCACACCATCATGGCCACACCCCCTCAATGCAAGTCTATGGGAGGGGCGTGACGCCCCTCCCATAGACTTGTATTGAGGAGGTGTGACATCACAAGCGGGGTGTGGCTGTGACGTCACGGGTCTCCGGCACTGTACCAGACGCTCTAAATGAATGCCAGGCGGGACCCCCGCAATCAGACATCTTATCCCCCTATCCTTTGGATAGGGAGTAAGATGTCTAGGGGCAGAGTACCCCTTTAAGAAATCACCCTGCACAGAATCTGGACTAGAAAGAACATGATGACAAAAGGTGGAGATTCATTTAAAAGGCTTCCGGCCTCTTATTCCATGGCTCCCAGTAATGTATTTTTAGAACACGTACATGCAAATATCCAGGGTTTATATACATTGGATGAATGCCATCTAGCACACAGTCTTCTTCCAAAACCACCAGCTACGGTAATGCCTCCTGCTGAATGAGCTCAGGCATTAAATCTCAGGATTCCTTAATCAAACGATAGAAAATCCCATCCTTGGAAACAACTCAAAGAGCGCAATTCACAAAATTAAAACACATGCCAAAAACATACAGAACAGGCACGACACCCAAAGACTAATAATACGCTCCGGCAAAGGCCGACAAACCTCCATGAGTGATGGGATATCCAATGTGCATCAAAGAAATTCTGGGCAAGAGAGAGACCAAGGAAAGCTCTGGTTATTCGGAGAATGTCCAAGCTGGGGAAAAGTCTCAGAATCACAAGCAGAACTGTAGGGAAATTCTATACACTCAGGCCATTTAAAGTGACTGTATCACCACAGACGCAGAATAGGGGGCAAGTGTCTTCTACATGGGTATGACCACTGGGGAGCACACACACACATATTATATACATACATATATATATATATATATATATATATATATATATATATATATAAATAAATATCTGCAACTAATAATTAGTTATATTGATTCGTTGTCGATTAATTGATTCGTGATTCGTTGTTTCAGCCCTACCTGTCTCATAGCCAATGTCCGGTTCACCTGTTATCTTCGCCGGACATCACCGCTGACAGGCCTCATTGCGAACAGGCTTTGGGGGAAACAGCAGCGGTGATATCACGGAGCTACGCCCCGTTCCCGAACAGAGAAAGATAGCAGGTGAAACAGACCATGGCTCAGAGACAGGTAGGGCTAAAACAATTAATCAATTAATCAACAATTAACACAAATAATCGTTAGTTGTAGCCCTATATCTATCTATCTATACACACACACACACACACACACACACACACTGCCGAAGGGCAGCATTTCAACTTCAGTCGAACACCACAAAACTGCAACAATGCAGGCTGGTCACATGGCGTCAAAACTGGACTTTGCCTATAGCAATCACCTCTTGTGTCCTCACAGCGGCTGCCACAACCAGACAGTCCATAAGAACATATCAATGCAAGTGGGTAACAAATCCCAAGAATATATCACACAAATTGATGATGGAGCAAAATAATGGTGGACATGATTTTAAGCAAATAAAAGGTTAAAGGGGTTATCCACCATAAGGTGATTTTAGTACTTACCTGTCAGACAGTAATGGACATGCTTAGGAAGGATCTGCGCTTGTCTTGGGGCTAAATGGCTATGTTGTGCGATAACTATTTCCTGTTGGAGTTCCCTCTCTTCAACAAGCCCCACGATTCCTTGTTTTTAACTATGAGGTCACTTTCCTCCCTCCCATACATCAGCCACCCCACCCATTGAAACACAAATGAGCTGTATTTCATTCAAAAGACCAGTGTTTTCAAAGCAGGGTGCCTACAGCTGTTGCAAAAATACAAATAAGTTGCAGAATGATCTCTCTACCACCCAGCTGTCCCTGAACCCATTGAAGCAGGACAGGCTGCCTGGCACCTGACTAGTGATTTAATGTCTAGGGCGGCACTAGAACCTGGAAAAACCTGAGACACTCATTTTGTATGCTGTTAAAGGTAAACTATGGGGCAAAAATCACAGAAGAATTGCAAGACCACCAAACACTATAATATGAACTACACTAACTTTACAGCCCCTGTAGCATAGTCAAAAAAATGCTGGAATACCCCTTTAATAAAAACAAGCTAACCATAAATAGCTTTCCCTAGATCTATCCCTGAGCACTGACCCCCAACACCGCAGAATATTACAGTGCCAGAAAATATCCCTAATGGAAACCTGAGTCTTCAAAACTCACGCGAACACAAACAATAGGACCTAGAGATAAAAACCAGGGAAGAGGATGTACTTTAAGTGTACCTGTCATTAACAAAAACTTTATATAAAATGTAGATAATGCCATTATATGTATATTTGTAAACATACTGGTTAAAAAAATTATTTTTGTCCCTACAACTATTGCCTGGGTGTCTTATGAGACCAAATACAGGAAGTGTGAGTGGACAAGCGGGGGCCCTGGGCACCGAGGACAAGCGGGGGCCCTGGGCACCGAGGACAAGCGGGGGCTCTGGGCACCGAGGACAAGCGGGGGCTCTGGGCACCGAGGACAAGCGGGGGCTCTGGGCACCGAGGACAAGCGGGGGCTCTGGGCACCGAGGACAAGCGGGGGCTCTGGGCACCGAGGACAAGCGGGGGCTCTGGGCACCGAGGACAAGCGGGGGCTCTGGGCACCGAGGACAAGCGGAATGACACACAGCAGAATGACTAACAAGCAAGGAGCCTGCACAGAGCCCCCCCACCCTTACTTCATGGATTTGGTCTCCTCACAGAGATACACAGGCAATAGCTTCAGGGACAGCATTTCTTCACCCAAAAAATATACAACTTTTAATAACAAATATACATATAAATAGAAGGATGTGGAATAAAAACAAAATAAATAAATAAAATAAAATAAAAAACTTGTCCAAGGGACTAAAATGGAGCACAATCTACTTGTCCCTCATGAAAATCCACTTGTCCTGGTAGAAACGCTCTATTATCTACCAGGACAAGTGGATTTTCAGGAGGGACAAGTAGATTGCTATTATATGAATATTTGTAATATACATTGATGAAAAGTTGTATATTTTTTGGGTGAAGAAATGCTGTCCCTGAAGCTATTGCCTGTGTATGTCTGTGAGGAGACCAGATCCATGAAGTAAGGGGGGGGGCTCTGTGCAGGCTCCTTGCTTGTCAGTCATTCTGCTGTGTGAGCATTATGTATATACATGTAAATGTATACAATTCCCACTCCGGGCTTTCCATTTGCCTTGATTTTATACCAATGATGTAATGGGTCATGTGACCCCACATCTATGTATTTTAATGGTGTGGTTTGTGATGTTTGTCAGTCTACGATTAAGCCCCAGAGAAGGTGAAACGCGTCAGCCAAGATTTCTGTATGTGACTTCGGTCCTATGATTCCATAAAGCAAAGCTGTGTGTTACCCATATACCTGAAGTGCCGGTCATCTTCTTACACAGTGTTCCTGAAGGCGGGACTGGCTGGACCGCAGCACAGGTGGGGTGAGGGTCAGCAGTGAGTGGTGAGCGGATACAGCACATGCACCATAAAAAGTTTTTGTTAATGGCAGGTACACTTCAACTGTGCCTAAATATGTAGCAAGATCAAACTGGGGGTAAAAAAAAACAAAAAACGAGAAAGTACAAGATAATGAAAAAAAATTAACAAAAAACTCAAGAATCCGCTTGGAGTGATTAAGAACAAAATAAGGAAAATACAAGGAATGCTGGGTTTATACACACACACACACAGAGGATACACTATAAACAGTCAGGCATATTTATATAAAATCAGGCATATTTATATTAAAATCTGTCATTAGCTTTTTCTTAAAAATAAAAGTTCCCTTTTTTTTTGGTCCGGGAAAAATAAAACAAAAAGCTGGGTGGTGTAGTTTTACTAAAAAGTTAAAATGAAATGAAAAAAAGAAACACTGGATGTTGGTTTTACCATTTTACTGAGAAGAGGAAAATAAAAACCAATGAACTAGTCAGCCGGAAAGAATAGGCAAACATTAACTGTGATGGGGGGAGAGCATTAAAGGGGTACTCCGCCCCTAGACATCTTTTCCTCTATCCAAAGGATAGGGGATAAGATGTCAGATCACTGCGGTCCCGCTGCTGGGGACCCCGGGGATCGCTGCTGCAGCACCCCGCTATCATTACTGCGCAGAGCGAGTTCGCTCTGCACATAATGACGGGCAATACAGGGGCCGGAGCATCGTTACATCACGGCTCCGCCCCTTGTGACGTCACGGCCCGCCCCCGTCAATACAAGTCTATGGGAGGGGGCGTGGGGGGTCGTCACGCCCCCTGCCATAGACTTGCATTGAGGAGACGGGCCGTGATGTCATGAGGGGCGGAGCCATGATGTCACGCTGCTCCGGCCCCTGTATCGCCCGTCATTACGCACAGAGCGAACTCGCTCTGTGCAGTAATGATAGCGCGGTGCCGCAGCGGTGATCCCCGGGGTCCCCAGCAGCGGGACCGCGGCGATCTAACATCTTATCCCCTATTCTTTGGATAGGGGATAAGATGCCAGGGGCGGAGTACCCCTTTAAAGGAGAACTATCATGCAGGACAATTGATCCCCTATCCAAAGTATAGGGGATAAGTGTCTGATCGCAGGGGTCGGACCACTGGAACCCTCAGTGATCATGAGAATGGGGGTCCCATGGTAATTGCCGATACCGATAATGCCCAAAATTGTGATTATCGGCCAAACCGATAATCGGTCGATCCCTAGGTCAGACCTTCTGCGCTTCCCAGCGGTCGGACCTAGCGAATCTCATTTACATACTGGATCTGCATTTTAGTCCATAGGGATGTGGAATTCCTATCGCCCGATGCACGGGACATGCAGTTCCAGGCGCCGGGCAGGTGAATTTTTCAGGCCCTTAGCCCTGCTTTGGGCAAGCAGGGCCGAACCTGAAAGTCCCCGACGAGCATGGCGGCACTCAGAGGGGAGTATGGAGCGGCTCCTGACTCAAGTCTGCCCCATACTCTGCAGCCCCCTGTTTTCAGTAGCTGGGGACCACCACTAATAGCCAGCATGCGGCAATCCCAATCGCTGCGGCTGGCTATTAACCCTTTAGATCGCACTGTCAAAGCTGACAGAGGAGTCTAAAGGGACGCAGCGCGATCCACTATAGAGGTAGCCGGAGGGCTTACCTCAGTTCCCTGGTGTCCGTGGCTCTGTCATTGATAGACCCTCGCTGGACTAGGCTCCATCAATGGATCGTAGAGCACACAGAGTGTGCAGCGTTCAAAAGAGTTCAGTAAAACTCCATTGATCTGTATGAGGAATCTAATGATTTCTCCTAAGGGAGAATCTAATGAAGTCCCCTAAAGGACTAACAAAGTGTAAAAAAAAAAAATGTTATAATATAAGTTAAAAAGACAAACATTAACCCCTTCCATATTAAAAGTTCAAATCACCCCCTTTTCCTATATAAAAATATGTAAACATAATAAAAATAAACATATTTGGTATCGCTGAGTTGTAATTGTGTGAACTATTAAAATATAACATTATATATCCTGTACGGTTAAAAAAAAAAAAAAAAAAAACAGAATTGCAATTTTTTGAATATCCCAGTAAAAAGTTAAAAGCAATTAAAAAGTCAGAGCAGAGCAATGGTACCAATACAAAAAAACTGATTATGGAGCAAAAAAATTGCTCTCATACAGCCTGGTATACGAAAAAAAAATTACAGGGGTCAGAAAATAGCAATAAATCTTTTTTATTTTTAAAGTTCCGATTTTTTTTTTAATTTGTAAAACATGATGGAAACGACAAAATTGACATTTCTGTTTTCAGTACAACCTAAAGTATCAAATTAATACGTTAGCTGACCACCAAGGTAAAGGGCATAAAAAAAAATTTTAAAAAATAAGAAATTTTTTATTTCAATTTCACCTCACCAATATTTTTTGTTTTTGTTTCAGAGCATATGTTAGGGGAAACTAAAAAGGTATCATTAAAAAGTTCAATTGGTTTTACAAAAAAAAAAAAAAAAACAAGCCCTTATATGAGTCTGTAGATGCAAAAATAAAAGAGTTATTATAGGGCAAGGAGAAAAAACGTGAGTGTAAAAAGGAAAATTGGCCCGGAAAAGTAGATCGTAGATTGGGCTCTGTTTTAGTCCCTCTGACAAGTATTTTTTTTTTTTTAAAGGAAATCTGTAATGTTGTGAACTTATTCCTTCAGATAGGGGATAAGTTATAGACCGCGGGTTGTCCGAGTGCTGGGGCCCCCCGCCATCTCCTGTACCGGGCCCCAATCTCCTGTACACGGAGGGGCGTATCGGATGCCGTATCATGCGGGGACGGAACACCGCCCTTTCCTGTACATTGCCGTGGCCCCGAACAGGAGATCGAGGGGGGCCCCAGTGCTCGGACCCCCCACAATCTATAACTTATCCCCTATCCTTCGGATAGGGGATAAGTTCAGAGCACTACAGATCTCCTTTAATTTCCACACCCCTAGTCCCGATCAAAAGACAGTAAAAAAAAAAGCACTGGAATCAGGCTCACCTGCACTAGTACCCAGTGCAAGCAGGTTAATCGGGGTGACGCTGCTAACAGATTCCTTTTAAAAGGGATGCTCTGCCCCTAGACATCTTATCCCCTATCCATATTTAAGGGATAAGGGATAAGATGTCTGATCACAGGGTTCCCACTGCCGGGAACCCCCGCGATCTCTCCTGCAGCCCCCCTATCATCTGCAGCACAGAGCGGACTTCCCTCCATGCCTGATGACAGGCGATACAGGTGCCGGAGTATCGTGACGTCATGCCCCGACCCCTCAATGCAAGTCTATGGGAGGGGGCATGGCGGCCTTGACGTCACTATACTCTGGTCCCTGTATCTCCAGTTATCAGGCACAGAGTGAAGTTTACTCAGTGCAGCAGATGCCACGGGGTGCTGCAGGAGAGATTGTGATCAGACATCTCATCCTTTGGATAGGGGATAAGATATCTAGGGGCGGAGAACACCTTTAAAGAGACTAAACAATCAAAAACCCTGAGTTGACCAGTCATGACCAGCTGATCCAGAGTAATTATTATTAGTAACCTCTCCCCCTTATTAGTAACATTTTTAAGAAAAATAAATAAATAAATACTGTTAATAAGAACTCCTTCCTATCTGCATCAGAGCTCCATTCCAGTGACAAACAACGAACCTGGATGGTCTTTTGCACAACAGACATCAATGGCGCCCGGCCTGTCCCAAAGACTTGGAATGGGGCCCATTGTTTCACAGGAGTTCAGCAGAGAAAAAAGCTCAAGAGGGCAAAATTGCAAGAAAATTATTCCCATTTGGGCCTTAAGGACTCAGCGAATTTTATTTTTCATTTTTGGTTTTTCCTCCTCGCCTTCTAAAAATCATAACTTTTTGATATTTTTATCAACAGATCAGTTTGAGGGCTTGTTTTTTGCGGGACCAGTTGTCCTTTGTAATGACATCACTCATTTTACCATAACATATTATGGTGCAACCAAAGAAAGTACTATTTGTGTGGGGTAATTTCTAAGAGCCGCCATTTAGCAAATTTTGGAAGGTTTTGTTTTCACACTGTACAATTTACTGTAAAAATGACATGTTTTCTTTATTTTGTGGGTCAATACGATTAAAATGACACCTATGATTACATACTTTTCTATTAATTTACTGCCTTAAAAAAAAGCTTAAACTTTTTAACCAAATTAGTTCATTTAAAATCCCTCTATTTTCACAACCTCTAACCTTTTCATTTTTCCATATAAGCGATGGTATCAGGGCTAATTTTTTGCACCATGATCTTATTACGATGTCACAAAAAAAGCTGCATTTTTTGATTTTTTTTTTTATACCAAATATGTTTTTTTTTTTTTTTTTTTTTTTTTTTTTTATGTCCCAATAGGGGACTATTTCTTGCAATTACTTGATGCAGATACTGAACAGTGCTATGCATAGGGCATAGCACTGATCAATATTCATCGGCTATCTTCTGCTCTGATCTATCGCAGGCCAGAGCAGAAGACCCAAGAAAGGCAGCAGAGGCATGTGAGGGGACCTCTGTCCGCCATTCTGGATGATCGGATATCTGCGGCAGCGCTGCGGGCTATCCGATCATCCATTTTAGTGACCGCACTGCTGCAGATCCCGTGATCTGTATTGATCACGGCATCTGAGGGGTTAATGGCACACATCAGCGCGATCACTTATGTGCGCCATTACTAGTGGGTCCCTGTCTGCTGATAGCAGCCGGGACCTGCCGCGCATGACGCAAGCACCCCCTTGGTGCTCGCAGCCATGTACAGGACGTAAATGTACGTCCTGGTGCGTTAAGTACCAACGCACCAGGACGTACATTTATGTCCTGCGTAGTTAAGGGAAATTACAAAACTCCAAGTGGAGAGAAAAAAATCTCAACTACCGTAATTTGGACAAACTCAGTGAACAGAGCTCAACCCAGATGTATATTCGGCCTAGGAAATTGTAGAAAGCACTTTTTTTATTTTTATTAAGAACTAACATATTGGCAAACTATGGCAGGTGAATTCATAAACTGGTTAAAAAGATTGTATGACTACAAAACACCATCAAAAAGGTCATCAACTTGTTACATACATAACTGGCAGGAAATGCAAAACCGATCTACAAATACAGAGAGGAAACTGAGCCACCAATGCAGATGTGATAAGATTATGAAGCAGTGAATGACATCGGAGGCTTCAGTCCTGGAGTCCTCACTCTATGGGATTTGTCGCTATCCGGTCGGTGGGAGGCGGCTCCTTGGGGATGATAAATATTTACTGCTGTGTGTTGCAGGGTGAGGATATAGCGGATCATGGTGAAGCATGTTCCTTTGTGTGCTAATTATGTCTAAGAGAGAGATCCGGGACTGAAGCCAAGCCAGGAGCGAGAAACACGAAGGGGAGGACACAGCACGGCTACATACACTAGAACGCCATACAAATATAGTATTCCAGAGCAGCAAACCGGCTATAGGTGGGATATAAGGATGGCTAAGGAAGTCAAGACTCACATTTCTGCACCTGACAATCTTCTCTCCGACTTCTCTAAAGTACTGATCTATAAGCCTAGAGACACACAGGTCTTCACAGATGCTATACACACACGTTCACATGTCAAAATTCCACTTTCCGAGTCCGCATGAAGAATGAGTACGTTTGTGCAGAGACCGCACAGAATGCATAGACCTCTATAATATGCCAGCGCCCGGCAGTGTCCGGAATGTTTATTCTCTATGCAGACATAGCCTTAAAAGGGGTACTCCGGTGAAAAACATATTTTATTTTTTTAAATCAACTGGTGCCAGAATGTCAAACAGATGTTTAAATTACTTCTATTTAAAAATCTTAACCCTTCCAGTACTTATCAGCTGCTATATGCTCCACAGGAAGTTCTTTTCTTTTTGACTTTCCTGTCTGACCACAGTGCTCTCTGCTGACACCTCTGTCCATGCCAGGAACTGTCCAGAGTGGGAGCAAATCCCATAGCAATCCTCTCCTGCTCTAGACAGTCCCTGAGACAGACAGACAGGTGTCAGCAGAGAGCACTGTGGTGAGCCAGAAAAGAAATTGAAAAAGAAAAGAACTTCCTGTGGAGCATACAGCAGCTGATAAATACTGGAAGGGTTAAGATTTTTAAATAGAAGTAATTTACAAATCTGTTTAACTTTCTGGCACCAGTTGATTAAAAATAAATAAAATACCATTATGGTAGTACCATTCCACACACTATATATATATATATATATAAATATGACAGTATGACACTTTGAGCCCCGACATCACTCCAGGCCCAAGCTTCTTGCTTTCTCATAGGTAGTGAATAGCAGCTGGGGACTGGAACGTACATTGTACCTGGCACCATAACATCAAGTGATCAGTTTTCTATTGATCAGTTAAGTGTGAAGCCACATTAGATGGGAAAACCCAGACATCTGATCAACATAGAGCAAGGCCTTGTGATCAATGCTAGTCTAGGCAGGTCAGAGTTATTACCAACTATGTGGGTTTTTCATGTATCGGGGTGGAGAGTATACAGAGAATGGGGTGACTAGGAAACATATCTAGTGAAAGGAGAGGTCATCATTTCTGATTAGCAGTAAAGAAAACTGCTGTAAATATGCTGGTGTCCAACTAATGTGTATGAACCCCAAAACTGGTAGCCCCAGGTCCTCTCATATAACAGAAGCCCTCAGCTATAAGCTGTCACTCAGCTTTCTCTTCTTCAACATTCAAAATGGAGGAATTAGTGGAAAAATGGGCCGATCCTGGCGCTGGCACTCTGGATGTGAAAGGATTAGGAACACCATTGTATCCATTTAAATACAGGCAGATACACAGGCAACGCGTTTCTGGTCTGTACCAGACCCTTCACTTTGCCTGACCTAGGGACCGGTACGGACCAGAAACGCGTTGCCCGTGTATCTACCAAATAAACCATTTTAAAAGGGATACAATGGTGTTCCTAATCCTTTCACATCCAGAGAGCCAGTGCCAGGATCGGCCCATTTTTCCACTAATTCCTCCATTGCTTCAAACTGGGACAGCGAGGCTTCTACCAGAGGACCGTGGCTGCGGGTCTGGAGACACAATAGTTTGAAAACGCTGCACTAGGTGTTGTGCTCTGAGTGCAACCCGACTTTGTGAGTGTAACTCTATTAACCACCTTAAAGGGGTTATCCAGGAAAAAACTATAATATATATATATATATATATATATATATATATATATATATATATATATATATACACACACACACACACACACACATATACATATACATATATACATCTATCTATCTCAACTGGCTCCAGAAAGTTAAACAGATTAGTAAATTACTTCTATAAAAAAAAAAAATCTTAATCCTTTCAGTACTTATGAGCTTCTGAAGTTGAGTTGTTCTTTTCTGTCCAAGTGCTCTCTGATGACACGTGTCTCGGAAACCGCCCAATTTAGAAGAGGTTTGCTATAGGGATTTTCTTCTAAACTGGGTGGGCGGTTCCCAAGACACCTGTCATCAGAGAGCACTTGGACAGAAAAGAACAACTCAACTTTAGAAGCTCATAAGTATTGAAAGGATTAAGATTTTTTTAATAGAAGTAATTTACAAATCTGTTTAACTTTCTGGAGCCAGTTGATAGATAGAGATATATATAAGTTTTTTCCTGGATAACCCCTTTAATCCATCTTGTAATGGCCTTCACTAGGGGCGCAAATTCCCCTTCTTTTTTTTCCCTGTTTTTTCTTATGTGTAAACATTCAAAATAACAGTGTATGTCTAAGGCAGTGTTTTCCAACCAGGGTGCCTCCAGCTGCTGCAAAACTACAACTCCTAGCATGCCCGGACAGCCAAAGGCTGTCCGGGCATGCTGGGAGTTGTAGTTTTGCAACAGCTGGAGGCACCCTGGTTGGGAAACAATGATCTAAGGATTACCCTGAGAGTTCACGAGGCCGAGAAAAACTCTAATGGCATAAATAGCAATTCCTATCCACAGTCCGTCATTTTATAAGTGACCCAATCTCGCTGCTTTAGGGTGTGTATCTGATAATAACATTGTACTGTTTAATTGTTATTTATGTACATCACTAAGTTATCCTTCAGAGTACATTGGAGGTCAGAATCTGAAGAATTCTATGTGCAGGCTCGCTCTCTTCAGTCGCTAATCCCTAATGCGTATTTGAAAGTGGGCGGCTCTTCTCGGCTGTCCGCAGCAGAATTTACGCTGCAGAAAATCCGCCGCAAGCCCCACTGAAGTCAGTAGGGACTGCGGCAGATTTTCCGCAGCGTAAATTCCCCCGCGGAAAAAATCTGCTGTGGACAGCCGAGAAGAGCCCGCCCACTTTCAAATAAGCATCGGAAAACCCGCGAAAATACGCCCGTGTGAACGTACCCTAAGGCAGGGTTCACACCACATTTTTGCAATACAGTTCCCGTATCAGGTTTTTGATAAAAAAAACAGATTCCTCAAAACCTGACTAAGGCTTCTTTCACACTAGCAAATTCCTCCGTTTAGCAAGTTCCATCCTAAAATCAGCTGTCACCGGCAGTAACCAAATCCTATACGTCCGTTAGAAAATCTCATTATAGTCTATGGGATTTTTCTAATATCCGTTTTAATCCATTATAGTCCGTTCATGAACTATTTTCTTCCGTACTATGTTCCGTCACAAAATAACGTCCGTTATCAATAACGGGCTATAATGGGTTAAAACGCATATTAGAAAAATCCCAGAGACTATGATGAGATTTTCTAACGGACGTATAGGATTTGGTTACTGCCGGTGACAGCTGATTTTAGGACGGAACTAGCGACGGAACTTGCTAAACGGAGTAATTGGCTAGTGTGAAAAAAAAGAAAAAAAATGATGTCTGGTTGCATACGTTTTTAACTTTTCATTCCATTATGAATAAAGTTTCACTTGTTTGACTGAAATTACAAGGAAAAAAAACTGTGCAAAGTCAAAAACCGTATGGTGCAAACTGGATGGAACCGTACGCACATACGGTTCTGTACGGTTCCCATTGACTCCCATGTAAAAAAAATAAAAACATATACGTTTCAATACGGTTTTTCACCCGGACCAGAGGCTATGGTTTTGGGTACGGGCATACGGTTTTCAATGGAGAGTCAATGCATACGGTTTTCAATACAGTTCCGTACAGTTTTCAAATTTAAAAAGTATACAGGGACTGTATTGAAAAAACGTGGTGTGAACCCGGCCTAAGACAAATGACTAATTTATTGATGGATATCCCTGCTCCTTCTGGGCTTAGGAGTCCAGTGGGTGGGGTCACTCAATGATCGAGAGTCTTCCCTGTATAAGGCTGCTCTCACACTATAAAAATTCATCCGTAATGACACACCTCTGTCTGTATCAGGAACTGTCCAGAGTAGGAGCAAATCTCCATAGCAAACCTCTCCTGCTCTGGACAGAGGTGTGAGCAGAGAGCACTGTGGGCAGACTGGAAAGAAATTCAAAAAGAAAAGAACTTCCTGGGGAGCATACAGCAGCTGATAAATACTGGAAGGCTTAAGATTTTTTAATAGGTGTGAATTACAAATCTTTATCTGTCTTGCACCAGTTGATTTAAAATAATAATAATAATAATAATAATTCCACTGGAGTACCCCTTTAATGTCAATAGGCAGTACATTTTGACAGAATTTCCGGAGGCATTCTTATGCAGAATTCCGCACGGAAGTTCTGCCATGTGAACGTAGCCTAACAAAGACAGGAGTCAATTGTCTCCCGAGCGAATGAAGTAGCAGCGCGGCGTGTTTGGCCATCACTCTATTCACTGTCTATAGGACTATGGGTTCAGCACTCGGCAACATTTGTAAGTCGAATAGAGAGTAAATAGAGTGGTGGCCGAGTGCTCACACTGATGCTTTATTCACTCAAAAGGACATTGAATCTCAGCTGCAAAGTCATTTAAAAGGGGTTATCCAGGAAAACTTATTTTTCTTTAGATCAACTGGCTCCAGAAAGTTAAAGGGGTACTCCGGTGAAAACCTTTTTTCTTTTAAATCAACTGGTGGCAGAAAGTTAAACATATTTGTAAATTAGCAAGAACAAGTTTAACACCAGGCACTGCCAGTCCAATATATCAGCCTCAATGCATGGGGTGAAAAGCGCTGCTGTGACCTTCAAGGCAGATCTTCCTAGCTACGTGGAGGTGCAGACCAAACAGGTAGGTAGTTCAAATAAAGTTAGACGAAGAGGAAAGAAGTCGCACTCACCACTGGAAGCAGTATAAAAAGTCTTGTCCTTTATTCACACCGGCAGGGTGGAAAGGTAAAATGCGGTCACACACGCGGGGAGTGAGAGCAGCCGCTCTAAAGATGCGGGGGCACACCACCAACGGCAACTAGTTTCGCGTCACAGACCTGACGCTTCTTCCGGCCAAACAAGGTGTACGCCTACCTGTCCAGGTGGGGAAGTATTTAAGCAGCTTACAATGGGGGGGGGGGGGGGGCGTGGTGACCGTAACACAACAAAAAAGTGAAACAGAAAAAAACCACAAACCATTGTAAAAATATGTCACAACATACATAATGCTTAAAACAACTCCACCTAACAGAGGTAGAGGATTCACAAAAAAGCTGACAGATCTTGCTTGTCATTCATCCCCGTGGGTCCCATGGCTTTCAACCTGATAATCCAAAACGCCTCCCGAGGTAGAAGGAAGGAGTGCTTATCAATACCAACGGGGACAACTTCTATTCTTTCGATTCCGGCAAAACGGAGACCCTCGCTTGTACCGCCATGACACTCATTCATATGAGCGATGAAGCGAGGGGACCCCTTGCCCGATCGCAGAGAATAGAGGTGCTCTCTCACTCGTGCATTTAATTTGCGCTTGGTTTTGGCCTCATAATATCTTTTACATGGACAGATAAGGCGATACACGATGTGAGTTGATTGACATGTGATCAACTGGTTTACAAATATATTGACCCCTCCAACAGAAAAATTTCTTTTGGACAGATTAAACTTGCAAAACTTGCAGTTCCTGCACAGAAAATTTCCCTTCGGTGTCATTTTATTCAACCAGTGGCCACTTCCAACCTGAGACTTGTTTTTAGATTTTTTAATTAAATCTCCAATGGTGGTAGATTTCCTAAAAGTTACAATGGGTTTTTCTTTTGCTTCCTCTTCCATTTCTTCATCGTTATCAAAATAAAACCAATTATCAAAAATGCTCTTCTTTATAACTTGATTAATTGGCGAGTTAGCAAAAGAAAAAACAATGCGTTTATTATTTTTATTTCTATAGTACTTGTTTGTCTTCCCTTGTTTTTTCGGGGCCAATAAATCTCCCCTATCCTTCTTCTCTGCTTTTTGGTAAGCTCGTTCTATAATTGCGGGGGGGTAACCCCTTTCTGTAAGCCTTACTTTTAATTCTTCCGCCTGTTGCCTAAAACTAGAACAGTCACTGTTCACTCTTTTTATCCTTAAAAATTGACTATATGGGATATTATTCCTAACGTAACTGGGATGTGAACTTTTATAGTGAAGGAGTGTATTCTTTGAAATAGGCTTCCTAAAATCAGTCGTTGTCAATTCACCTTCATGGATAGTCAGGGTAGTATCCAAGAAATCGATAGAAAAGCCCCCAAAAAGAAATGTAAACAGCATATTAGCTGCATTGCTTTCATTAAGATAGTGGACGAAGCCCTGAAAATCTGCTCTCACTCCCCGCGTGTGTGACCGCATTTTACCTTTCCACTCTGCCGGTGTGAATAAAGGACAAGACTTTTTATACTGCTTCCAGTGGTGAGTGCGACTTCTTTCCTCTTCGTCTAACTTTGATATTTGTAAATTACTTCTATTAAAAAATCTTAATCCTTCCAGTACTTATTAGTTGCTGAATGCTACAGAGGAAATTCCGTTCTTTTTGGAACACTGATGACATCACGAGCACAGTGCTCTCTGCTGACATCTCTGTCCATTTTAGCAACCATGCATAGCAGATGTATGCTAAGGGCAGCATGGTGGCTCAATGGTTAGCACTGCTGGGGACTTGGGTTCAAATCCCACTAAGGACAACAATAAATAAAGTGTTATTATTATAATAACGTCAGCAGAGAGAACTGTGCTCGTGATGTCATCAGAGAGCATTCAAAAAAGAAAATAATTTCCTCTGTAGTATTCAGCAGCTAATAAGTACAGGAAAGATTAAGATTTTTTAATAGAAGTAATTTACAAATATGTTTAACTTTCTGCCACCAGTTGATTTAAAAGAAAATAGGTTTTCACCGGAGTACCCCTTTTAAACAGATTGGTAAATTACTTCTATTAAAAAATCTTAATCCTTCCAATAATTATCAGCTGCTCTGCTGACCTCTCTGCTTGTCTCGGGAACTGCACAGAGTAGGAGAGGTTTGCTATGGGGATTTGCTTCTGCTCTGGACAGTTCTCGAGACAGGTGTCATCAGAGAGCACTTAGACAGAAAAGAACAACTCAACTTCAGCAGCTCATAAGTACTGGAAGGATTAAGATTTTTTTTTTTAAAATAAGTAATTTACAAATCTGTTTAACTTTCCTGAGCCAGTTGATATATAAAAATAAAAAAATAAAAAAAATAAAAAACGTTTTTTTCCTGGATAACCCCTTTAAAGGGGTACTCCATCCCTAGACATCTTATCCCCTAGCCAAATGTCTGATAGTGGGGGTCCCGCAGCTGGGACCCCCGCAATCTCTGTGCAGCATCCCGCGTTCATTTAGAATGCTGGGTGCCGGCGTCGGGGGGTCGTGAGGCCATGATCACGCCCCTAGTGCTGTCACATCACGCCCCCTCAATGCAAGTCTATGGTAGGGGGCATAGCCATGCCCCCTCCCATAGACTTGCATTGAGGGGGCGTGATGTGACCTCACGATGGGTGTGGCGTCATGACCCCCGACGCCCACTCCAAGCGTGCGGAACAAAATGTCCCAAACGATAGGGCAGCGGAGTACCCCTTCAAGTGAGGACCAAACTGCCGGACCCTCACTGATCGGCTAGTTACGCCCTATGCTGATAATTTGTAATCTTGGCAAAACCACTATGACCTTATTATCCCGAAAAGTCAATGGCGCAACATGTTGCCTACCCATAATACATGCCAATAGAGGGGCATTACACTAGTTTCTCCTATGCCAGTAGTATCCAATCTGTGACTCTACAGATGAAATAAAACTACAACTCCCACAAGTCCTTGATAGTCTCAGGTTGAAACCACTGGCCATCCCATGAACTGCCTACGAGATACATGGGGGGGGAGGGGGGGCATTTATCAAAATGTGTCCAGAGGAAACGTTGCTGAGTTGCCCATAGCAACCAATCAGATCGCTTCTTTCATTTCTCAGAGGCCTTGTTAAAAATAAAAGAAGCGATCTGATTGGTTGTTATGGGCAACTGGACAACTTTTCCTCTGGACAGGTTTTGGTAAATCTCCCTCATTCATAGGGCAACAGCCATATCTGTGGCTACTAGTATATCAGGTCTAGTATTTTCGTGTATTTTCAGATAGGACATTGGAGAGGCTCCTGCTTGACTAGCAACCTATAGAACCGAGCTACCCAAAGGGCACCTATACCCACAGTGTCAGGAGGTTAAACAATTTAAATAGAGATTGGGGCTCATGGTCATGAATATTGAATCAATATAAATTTATTAAAATATTCAGCGTTATGTGTTTGTGACTCACAGGGCCCTCGTGAGCCAACAGATACACATGATAACAATAGTGCAGTATATATGTTGGCAAATATATTATTAATAAAAAATGAATAAAGCAAAGGTAAAAGGATGTGGCCACACACTAAAATAGGTCCGACCTGGAAAAAATGTTGGGCAAAAAAGTACTTTGGCTTTAAATTGGATATGATGGTGCGCAATATAGTACTTGTGCTCTATATGAGAAGCCCCTTGGTTACGTCAGTATTGTCCAGGTACAAGTCTGAAAGTCCCCAATCCGGGGATAAAGTATATTGCAAAGTCTCTGTGGAATATTGTTCATTAGCTGTACTGCAATAGTAGTCCATTGTTATACAGTGATCAAAGGTACCTTGTGGTGTGTGTGAGTCCAGATCCTCGTACCGGTGCTCCTGGAGGGGAGAGCGCTGCTGGAGACTCGGCCGTCTCCTGTATTCGCAGCGCAGCTGGCGGTGGGCTCCGGTCAGGTTGACTACAGCGCTTCAATGGGTGCAACAGTAGCAGGTTGCAGCGGCGTCCTCGTATTTGGATGTGATGCTCTCATAGAGGAGAGGTTTAAGGTATATTATATATATATATATATACACACACACACACACACACACACACCGGTATATATATATATATATATATCTCTATCTATCTCTATCTTAGCAAATGACCCCCTTAAAAAGGGGTACTCCCATGGAAAACTTTTAAAATTTTTTTTTTAATCAACTGGTGCCAGAAAGTTTAAACAGATTTATGAATCACTTCTATTAAAAAATCTTAATCCTTCCAGTACTTTTTAGGGGCTGTATACTAAAGAGAAATCCAAAAATGAAATGCATTTCCTCTGATGTCATGACCACAGTGCTCTCTGCTGACCTCTGCTGTCCATTTTAGGAACAGTCCAGAGCTAGAGAAAATCCCCATAGCAAACATTTGCTGCTCTGGACAGTTCCTAAAATGGACAGCAGAGGTCAGCAGAGAGCACTGTGGTCATGACATCAGAGGAAATGCATTTATTTTTTTGGATTTCTCTTTCGTATACAGCCCCTAAAAAGTACTGGAAGGATTAAGATTTTTTAAAAGAAGTGATTTACAAATCTGTTCAAATATATATATATATATATATCTCAACTGGCTCCAGAAAGTTAAACAGATTTGTAAATTACTTCTATTAAAAAATCTTAATCCTTTCAGTACTTATGAGCTTCTGAAGTTAAGTTTGATCTTTTCTGTCTAAGTAATCTCTGGTGACACCTGTCTTGGGAACCGCCCAGTTTAGAAGCAAATTCCCATAGCAAACCTCTTCTAAACTGGGCGTTTCCCGAGACACGTGTCACCAGAGATTACTTACTAGAAAAGAACAACCTAAACTTCAGAAGCTACTTTATAAGTACTGAAAGGATTAAGATTTTTTAATAGAAGTAATTTACAAATCTGTTTAACTTTCTGGAGCCAGTTGATATATAAAAAAAAGTTTTTCCCTGGATAACCCCTTTAACTTTCTGGCACCAGTTGATTTAAAAAAAAAAAAAAAATTAATAAAAGTTTTCCACGGGAGTACCCCTTTAAACATTATACTGAGCTGCTGAAGAAAGGGCCTACGGAGGTCCTGAAACGCATCCAGCCATACTATTATATACCAGTGACCACCACTATCTCTAATATTGAGATACATCTACAGTCTGAATTTTATTTATCCAGCTTTGCTACCTGATCTGCCAATCAATCGGTGTCAGCGTGCGCTACCTCAAATACGAGGACGCTGCTGCGACCTGCTACTGTTGTACCCATTGAAGCGCTGTAGTCCACCTGACCGGAGCCCACCGCCAGCTGCGCTGTGAATACAGGAGACGGCCGAGCCTCCTGCAGCGCCCTCCCCGCCAGGAGCACCGGTACGAGGATCTGGACTCACACACACCACAAGGCATCAAGAGACTTTGCAATATACTGTATCCCCGGATTTGGGACTTTCAGACTTGTACCTGGACAATACTGACGTAATCAAGGGGGTTCTCATATAGAGATAGTCATATAGAGCACAAGTACTATATTGCGCACCATCATATCATATTTAAAGCCAAAGTACTTTTTTGCGCAACATTTTTTCCAGGTCGGACCTATTTTAGTGTGTGGCCACATCCTTATAATGTTATTTTACCTTTGCTTTATTAATAATATATTTGCCAAGATATATACTGCACTATTGTTATCATGTGTATCTGTTGGCTCACGAGGGCCCTGTGAGTCACAAACACATAACGCTGAATATTTTAATAAATTTATATTAATTTAATATTCATGACCATGAGCCCCAATCTCTATTTAAATTGTTTAACCCTATTTCCAGTCGGTCCAGAAAATGTTCTTCTATGATAATCCCATTTATCCTAGTAGGAAAGGCATCAGGGAGGGGGAGGACAAACTGGATATCCAATAATCCGCACAGTAATAATATTCTACAGACGGCTTATGTGTCATGTAGGGACTTTCTAATGGGAATTACAATGTATAGTATAAGGCTTCATTCCCGGCTGTCCTGGTTATAGGACTGGCGAGATGACACAAGCGAATAATAGCACTTTGTTCTGTCACTTATCACAATCCTGTGGTTTGTGTGGGAGATTATGACATTTCACTTTCCCCATTCCCTATTACATTTGGTGCCACCTTAAATTTCACGTGGTGTAAAAAGTTGCGAAAGTACTTAAAGGGGTACTCTGCCCCTAGACATCTTAACCCCTATCCAAAGAATAGGTGATAAGATGTCTGATCGCAGCCGGGAACCCTGCGATCTCTGTGCGGCACCTGGTGTTCCTTTAGAACGCTGGGTGCGGGGCGGTGGGGTTCGTGACGTCCCCGACCACGGCCCTTGTGATGTCACACCACACCCCCTCAATACAATTCTATGGGAGGTGGCGTGACGACCGGCAAGCTCCCTCCCATAGACTTGCATTAAAGGGGTTCTCCGGTGCTTAGACATCTTATCCCCTATCCAAAGGAAAGATGCCTGATCGCAGGAGTCCGCCGCTGGGGACCCCTGTGATCATGCACGCGGCACCCCCTTTGTAATCAGTCCCCGGAACGTGTTCACTCCGGGTCTGATTACCGGCGACCACAGGGCCGACAGCGTGTGACGTCATGCCTCCGCCCCCGTGTGACCTCACGCTCCGCCCCCTCAATGCAAGCCTAAGGGAGGGGGCATGATAGCTGTCACGCCCCCTCCCATAGGCTTGCATTGAAGGGCGGAGCGTGACATTACACGGGGGCGGAGGCGTGACGTCACACGCCGTCGGCCCCTGTGGTCGCCGGTAATCAGACCCGGAGCGAACACGCTCAGGGGACTGATTACAAACGGGTAGCGGCATGCAAGATCACAGGGGTCCCCAGCGGCAGGACTCCCGCAATCAGGCATCTTATCCCCTATCCTTTGGATAGGGGATAAGATGTCTAAGCACCGGAGAACCCCTTTAAGGGGGGCGGGGCCATGACATCACGATCCTCTTGCCCCTGTATCGCCAGTCATCTCGCTCCGTGCACCAGACAACAGGGGTGCTGCAGGAGAGAACGCAGGGGTCCCCAGCGGCAGGACCCCCACAATCCTTTGGATAGGGAATAAGATGTCTAGGTGCGGAGTGCCCCTTTAAGATGTCTCTTGCTTATTGTATCGCATTAGCTTTCTCATTGAAACAACAGTAAGAGCTTAGGCAATATTCTTGTTTTTCCATTCAATTTGATGGTAAAGTCTTCCAGGTCCATATAGTCAATATGCACTTCTGTAAGCATTCGGTTTTATATGAGGGACCTGATGAAGTGACCAATCTGGCCCCAAAAACACGCTGTCCTATAATAAAGTTCTGCTTTCCACAAGACTTCATTGTGTAACACATCTTTCAACAGCCTTATAGGATTCACCCAACAGAATCAGATATGCTAGGGTCCTAAAGGGGTACTCTGAAGGGGGGGGGGGGGGGGGGGGGGTGGAGTTTTTTTTAATCATCTAGAGCCAGAAAGTTAAAACACATTTGTAAATGACTTCTATTTAAAGTGGTATTAAAGGGCATTGCTGGGGGATGCACAAAATGTATAAAACCGGTATACATACACCCTTTAAAAACCTTAATCCTTCCAGTATTTATCAGCTGCTGTATGCTCCAAAGGAAGTTGTGTAGTTCTTTCCGTCTGATCACAGTGCTCTCTGCTGACACCTCTGTCCATGTCAGGAACTGATCCAAAGCAGGAGCAAATCCCCACAGCAAACCTCTCCTGCTCCAGACAATTCCTGAAACAGACAGAGGGTGGCAGCAGAGATCACTGCAATCAGACTGAAAAGAACTACACAACTTCCTCTGGAGCATACAGCAGCTGATAAGTACTGGAAGGATTTAGATTTTAAAAACAGAAGTAATTTACAAATCTGTTTAAGTTTCAGGCACCAGTTGAGTTAGTCTGGAGTACCCCTTTAGGGACCAGCCCTGAACACCTGGTCATAATGTTTTATCCTAATTTTACTGCTAATTCTTTTATTACTAAATACAGCAATGAGTTAAAGGGGTAATCCCCTGGATTTTTTTTTTTAAATCAATTTGTGCCAGAAAGTTTAAACAGATTTGTAAATTACTACTATTTAAAAATCTTAATCCTTTCAGTACTTATCAGCTGCTGTATGCTCCAGAGGACGTTCTTTTCTTTTAAAATTTATTTTCAGTATGACCACAGTGCTCTCTGCTGACACCTCTGTCCATGTCAGGAACTGTCCAGAGCAGGAGAGGTTTGCTATGGGGATTTGCTCCTACTCTGGACAGTTCCTGACATGGACAGAGGTGTCAGCAGAGAACACTGTGGTCAGAAATTCAAAAAGAAAAGAACTTCCTGTGGAACATACAGCAGCTAATAAGTACTGGAAGGGTTAAGATTTTTTAATAGAAGTCATTTACAAATCTGTTTAACTTTGTGGCACCAGTTGTTAAAAAAAAAAAAAAAATTTTAAAATATGTTTTCCTGTGGAGTACCCCTTTAAAGTGAATCCGTCACTTAGGTTGCATTCACACCACTTGTTGCTATACAGCAGCTGTATCCCCACCGGACATGTCTCCCCAGATCCGGGCACGTGTTCCACTGTCTCAGTTACAAATGGGGGTCAAAATGTAAGGCAGTTATTCCAAACCAGTGTGCCTCCAGCTGTTGCAAAACTAAAACTCACAGCATGCCCGGACAGCCTTCGGCTGTCCGGGCATGCTGTGAGTTGTAGTTTTGCAACAGCTGGAGGCACCTTTGCTGGTAAAACACTGATCTGAGAAAGTGATGTAATCTCCTATCCTGCACCGTTCATCTGGCAGCATCTTACCCCAACATCTCCAGTTTGGGGAGATGTGTTTGAGGACTATGATGGAGATGAAGGTCATAGTAAGGACTACTAAGGACTACTATAGAGAGACCCCCAAACCAGTCACCTATGGCTGGACGTAGTCAGGACGGACATTTCGTGTGCAGCAAGCACCGATTCAATCAGTCAGTGCTAGGACTTCTCGGAAATGTGGCACCTCCATAGACGCCAATGCATGTTTGAGCAGATTCCGAATTTTACTCTCCGCCGCAGGGAATTCTGCGCAGTTTTGAGTGGTCTTCTCAAAGCGGTTTGATGGTAAAGTACAATAAAGGTGAAGGCCAAACGTCAAAGCTGAAAACCACAGGAAGTGCCCACAAATGGGGCCCGCAGGCCATTGGACGTGATACTTGGCCATAATAAGTGCTCCTACGTTATGTTCAAAACAGACCTGTCATAGCTGCCCCACACACCGAAGAGACGAGGACCACATGGAAACACTGGGGTTACACCTGGGCGTCAGGATAATACCCCCACCCCACGTGTCTTACAACAAGAAATGGAGAAGAACAGAGAAAACCAACATGTCTTCTCCAGGTAGGGCAGTGTTCACACTACGAGCTGGGTCTGATATACTAAAGGGGTTGGGCAGCCTGGTAAAGTGGACGGACTACACCCTGGAGAGAAACTCATGACAATGCTCGTCATCCTGGATCTCTCCAGCTGTTGCAAAACTACAACTTCCATGATGCCCGGACAGCCTTCAGGTACAATGGGAGTTGTAGTTTTGCAAAAGCTGGAGAGATACAGGATGGCGAGCATTATCATTGGCTCTAATCTCTATGGGACCTACCAACAATCTCATATGCCAGGGCGGGGTCTTTAGGTCAACGGAGCCAGTCGTCCATGGAAAATCACCCCCTCCCGCAGCCCCAGTCGTCCACAGAGACCCCACCGCAGCCCCAGTCGTCCACAGAGACCCCCCCCCCCCCCGCAGCCCCAGTCGTCCACAGAGACCCCCCCCCCCCCGCAGCCCCAGTCGTCCACAGAGACCCCCCCCCCCGCAGCCCCAGTCGTCCACAGAGACCCCCCCCCCCCGCAGCCCCAGTCGTCCACAGAGACCCCCCCCCCCCCGCAGCCCCAGTCGTCCACAGAGACCCCCCCCCCCCGCAGCCCCAGTCGTCCACAGAGACCCCCCCCCCCGCAGCCCCAGTCGTCCACAGAGACCCCCCCCCCCGCAGCCCCAGTCGTCCACAGAGACCCCCCCCCCCCCGCAGCCCCAGTCGTCCACAGAGACCCCCCCCCCCCCGCAGCCCCAGTCGTCCACAGAGACCCCCCCCGCAGCCCCAGTCGTCCACAGAGACCCCCCCCGCAGCCCCAGTCGTCCACAGAGACCCCCCCCCGCAGCCCCAGTCGTCCACAGAGACCCCCCCCCGCAGCCCCAGTCGTCCACAGAGACCCCCCCCCGCAGCCCCAGTCGTCCACAGAGACCCCCCCCCGCAGCCCCAGTCGTCCACAGAGACCCCCCCCCCGCAGCCCCAGTCGTCCACAGAGACCCCCCCCCCCCGCAGCCCCAGTCGTCCACAGAGACCCCCCCCCCCGCAGCCCCAGTCGTCCACAGAGACCCCCCCCCCGCAGCCCCAGTCGTCCACAGAGACCCCCCCCCCCCCCGCAGCCCCAGTCGTCCACAGAGACCCCCCCCCCCCCCGCAGCCCCAGTCGTCCACAGAGACCCCCCCCCCGCAGCCCCAGTCGTCCACAGAGACCCCCCCCCCCCCGCAGCCCCAGTCGTCCACAGAGACCCCCCCCCCCCCCGCAGCCCCAGTCGTCCACAGAGACCCCCCCCCCCCGCAGCCCCAGTCGTCCACAGAGACCCCCCCCCCCCGCAGCCCCAGTCGTCCACAGAGACCCCCCCCGCAGCCCCAGTCGTCCACAGAGACCCCCCCCCGCAGCCCCAGTCGTCCACAGAGACCCCCCCCCGCAGCCCCAGTCGTCCACAGAGACCCCCCCCGCAGCCCCAGTCGTCCACAGAGACCCCCCCCCCCGCAGCCCCAGTCGTCCACAGAGACCCCCCCCCCCGCAGCCCCAGTCGTCCACAGAGACCCCCCCCGCAGCCCCAGTCGTCCACAGAGACCCCCCCCCCCCCGCAGCCCCAGTCGTCCACAGAGACCCCCCCCCCCGCAGCCCCAGTCGTCCACAGAGACCCCCCCCCCCGCAGCCCCAGTCGTCCACAGAGACCCCCCCCCCGCAGCCCCAGTCGTCCACAGAGACCCCCCCCCCGCAGCCCCAGTCGTCCACAGAGACCCCCCCCCCCCCGCAGCCCCAGTCGTCCACAGAGACCCCCCCCCCCGCAGCCCCAGTCGTCCACAGAGACCCCCCACAGCCAGTCGTCCAGAGACTCCCCCCCCCAGCCAGGCTATCCGCGCTTTATGTACACACTGATCACATGATCGTGCACATATAAGTCCCCCCTCTGGAATACGGTTACATTCGCTGTCACTTTCTATGATCAGAGTTGTGTATTTCTGTTTGATTACTACTGTCTGTCCTTCGAGGGGCACTCCACACATCCTAACTAATTCAGTTAGAAAAATCAGAATTTTCTTAAAAATGCAATAATCTTATCCTGAGGTTTTGGTGAGCACAGCCCCAGCACCCCCACCCACCTCTCCCATCATGCACCCCTCACCCCCTCACCAATCACAAGCCTCAGATGCTTCAGTCGGGTCAGCACATCCTTTTTGGGGTCCAGCACTTTTTGGGTCGATTTCTTCACATCCCCGTGAGTTTTTTTAGAGAACATCCCGGATGAGAGGAGGACGCCCCCGGTTCACCCCCGGGTATCCCTCCACCAGGCAGCGGTCCAGGGGTACACGGGGTCTCCCGAGCTCAGGACACGGACTGCCCCGTCCCAGAGATGTGATGGGAGAGGCGCGGGTCTCCCCGCTCTGACAGCAGCAGGTTACACAGATACATCCAACATGGCCGCCCCCTTCTGGCTCCAGCATAACAAAGCAATCGAGCGCCGAGCAATTCCCCGCTCACGTCTGCCATCTAGTGGCGAAAGTATATTTATACAGGTGAACGCCTGTCAGAACTGTGATGTCTAAAAAGAAATGAGGGCATAAATATAAGACGTCTACCATTCTATTGAAGACTCAGTGTTATGTGACCAAATTTACATTGCATTCATAAAACATGTGTTAAAGTGGTATTCAGGAGTAGAAAAACATATAATTTGTTCCAAAACACGGCTTGATTTATTTAAAGGGGTACTCCGGTGAAAAACTTTTTTTTTTTTTTTTTAATCAACTGGTGCCAGAAAGTTAAACAGATTTGTAAATTACTTCTATTAAAAAATCTTAATTCTTCCTGTACTTATTAGCTGCTGAATACTACAGCGGAAATTCTTTTCTTTTTGAAACACAGAGCTCTCTGCTGACATCATGAGCATAGTGCTCTCTGCTGACATCTCTGTCCATTTTAGGAACTGCCCAGAGCAGCATATGTTTGCTATGGGGATTTCCTTTTACTCTGGACAGTTCCTAAAATGGACAGAGATGTCAGCAGACAGCTCTGTGTTTCAAACAGAAAAGAATTTCCACTGTAGTATTCAGCAGCTAATAAGTACAGGAAGGATTAAGATTTTTTTAATAGAAGTAATTTACAAATCTGTTTAACTTTCTGGCACCAGGTGTTTTAAAAAAAAAAGTTCTGGACTTCACAGAAAGAATGAAAATGTTTATTAACACAGCGTAATACCCTTGGAAAGGCATAGCCGTCAATGGTGAGGGAACATGTCCAAGCTCTCCTAGCACCGATTGATATTGGCAGGCACTGCTGCATGCAAAATATTCACTCTGGGTTTCTCCTTCCCCTCCTCCACCTCTAAAGATCAGCAATTAAAGGACAACTCCAGCGGTATGACACTTATCCCCTATCCACAGGATAGGGGATAAGTGTTTGATTGCGGGGGGTCCGACCACTGGGACCCCCCGCGATCTCCCTAATGGGGCACCACCATAAGCACTCATGGTGAGCGCTAAGGCGCATAGCGTCGACCTAGAGGTCAACGGTGATGCCCCGTCTCCTCCCCGTCCCCATACAGTTCTATGGGGGATGCGGGGAGGCACGAACGCTGCCTCCCCGCCTCTCCCATAGAGATGTATGGAGGAGGCGTGCCGGCCGCAATGTCATGCTGCAGCCGGCACCCCCCCTGCACGGGACAGCCGCGGCCCCATACAGGAGATCACAGGGGGTCCCAGCGGTCGCCCCCCCCGCGATCAAACACTTATTCCCTATCCTGTGGATAGGGGATAAGTGTTAATCACGCTGCAGATGTCCTTTAAGGGGGTTATCCAGGAATAGAGAAACAGAGCTCATTTTTATTAAAAACCGCTCCCCTTCTGTCTCCAGGTTGGGTGTGGTTCTGCAGCTCAGTTCCAATGAAGTGAATGGAACCAAGTTGTTATACCGCACCCAACCTGGGAATAGACGTGGAGCTGTTTTAAAGAAATTAGCTCTGTTTTTCTATTCCTTGATAACCCCTTTAATTCATTGTCATGGGTCCAGCTTGTGACCCCCTCCCCCAGGGATAAGCTGTTAGGGTTTGTTCTCAAGGGCAAAAAAAACAGAAAAGCTTAAAAAACGGTTTCCAGGTCCAATTCACTTTAATGGGAAATGCTCAAAATAACACAGAAAATCAGCACTGGAAAAAGAAATGACATGTTACTTTTGGAAGCTTAAAGGGTTACCCACCATAAGGTGATTTTAGTACATACCTGGCAGACAGTAATGGACATGCTCAGGAAGGATCTGCGCTTGTCTTGGGGCTAAATGGCTATGTTGTACGATTACCATAACACTGTGGCTAGCTTTTTGTGAACTAGTTTTTCCTGTTTAATTTTTCTTTTTTTTTTTTACTACAAATCCCACAATTCTATTTTCCTCCCACACATCAGCCACCCCACCCATTGAAACATGAATGAGCTGCAGACCTGTGCTTTTCAATCAGGGTGCCTCCAGCTGTTGCATTAGTTGCAGATTGATCTCTCTCCCACCAAGCGATCGCTCCACCCATTGAAGCAGACAGGCTCCCTGTCATCAGCTGACTAGTGAGTCAGGTCTCGGCTGCATTGCAACCTGGGAAAAATCTGAGACAACAGTCATTTTGTATGCTGGTAAAAATAAATAGTGAGGTGAAAATCACAGAAGAATTGTGAGAAAACCGTCACACACAGGAACAGACACTATATTATGAACTACACTAACTTTACAGCCCCTGTAGCATAGTAGGCTGTTTCTCTTAAGCGGTTTATACCCATGTTTTTTTTATAACCGTGTACACATGGACCCTTATTGCCAAGGGAAGTTGTGGCCAGCAACCACCTATTATTCTATTCATGGACTTCCTTGCAATGCATGGGTGAGCTGTTCCTGCCATAGCTGGAGCCACTGATACGTTCAGTCCTAAAGTTAAGTTAACACCGTATATATATGCATTTTGAAACAGAATAAAACGCATTTAAAAACAAAAAAAGTGCAAGTGTTAGGCTAGGTTCACACTACAGAATTTCTGCCTGCAATTCCGCTTTGAAATTGCAGGCAGAAATTCCGCTTACTAAAGTGTACTGTATAGTGAATGGGTTTCCGTTCACAAATTCACACTTCAGAATTTGTGAAGAGGAATTCATGAACGGAAAATCCACTTGAAAATGGCCCAGAGATTCGGTAGTGTGAACCTACAAATAACTGTGGTTCTACGATGCAGCTGTTTGCAGAGCTGTTTTAACTGGGGAAATTTTTTGTAGTGCATCACCTGTACCATGCAGAACTCTGCTTCTTCCTATACTAAGGATTGTCAGAATTTCCGTGAAGAATTCCAATATGGATTCCGCACAGAGATTCTGCAGCAGCAGAGTCCCATTGTATTTGATTTCTGGAATTCTGCTGCACTGTGCACATTGCAGAAACATCTGTTCCGGAAATTATGATTCTGGTGTCCGCCTAAAGAATAAACCTGCCTATTCTTTCTGCACACTCTGCATGGAATGCATAGCCGTCTATGAGACAGCGTATTCCCTTGCGGTCCTAGCGCTGGCATATTATGCCGGCACCTGCAGTCTGCAGAATGTCCACAGGTGTGGTGTGAACATAGCCTTAGAATATGCTGCCAATAATTATGCAAAAATGTAGCAATAAGCAAAAAAAAAAGCAAATACAACACACTGTGTCATCCTTGCCTTACAGAACGAATGGACTGGGGTCATCCTGGGGAACTAGTAATTTAAATCTTGTGGATAGGGGATAAGTTATCAAACACTTAGAGAACCCTCTAAGGCTGGGTTCACACTACGTTTTTCCCCATACGGGAGCGCATACGGCAGGGGGGAGCTAAAACTTTGCGCTCCCGTATGCCTTCGTATGCGCTCCCGTATGTCATTCATTTCAATGAGCCGGCCGGAGTGAAACGTTCGGTCCGGTCGGCTCATTTTTGCGCCGTATGCGCTTTTACAACCGGACCTAAAACTGTGGTCGACCACGGTTTGAGGTCCGGTCGTAAAAGCGTACACGGCGCAAAAATGAGCCGACCGGACCGAACGTTTCACTCCGGCCGGCTCATTGAAATGAATGACATACGGGAGCGCATACAAAGGCATACGGGAGCGCAAGGTTTTAGCTCCCCCCTGCCGTATGCGTTCCCGTATGGGGAAAAACGTAGTGTGAACCCAGCCTAAGGTGGATTCAGATCACTGTTATACGGATGCATGTATGTGTCTATATTATAGACTCAATTCCTGGGGCGACACACCAGTTAGATGACCTGTATGTAAAGGGGTATCTTGGCCTTTGTTCCAAAATGATTATTATATTGTTGGGCTGATGGGAAAAAAAAGAACAAAAAGTGATACTTACCTACCCCCGGTTCCTTAGCAGCTCCTGCTTGGCTCATTACAATTTACCCGATGCTTGTCTCTGCTGCCTGCTTCTGAGACTGGAGATCAGAACAGGACCTTCCTGCTCAGCCAATCACTTGATAAGATAGGACACCACTGTGGCCAGTGATTGGCTAAACAGGAAGGTTCTGTTCCGATCTCTAGTCTTGGAAGCAGACTGAAGGACAAGCAGGGCTCTGTACACTGAGGACAAGCAGGGCTCTGTACACTGAGGACAAGCAGGGCTCTGTACACTGAGGACAAGCAGGGCTCTGTACACTGAGGAAAAGCAGGGCTCTGTACACTGAGGACAAGCAGGGATCTGTACACTGAGGACAAGCAGGGCTCTGTACACTGAGGACAAGCAGGGCTCTGTACACTGAGCACAAGCAGGGCTCTGTACACTGAGCACAAGCAGGGCTCTGTACACTGAGCACAAGCAGGGCTCTGTACACTGAGGACATGCAGGGCTCTGTACACTGAGGACAAGCAGAGCTGTGTACACTGAGGACAAGCAGGGCTCCGTACACTGAGGACAAGCAGGGCTCCGTACACTGAGGACAAGCAGGGCTCTGTACACTGAGGACAAGCAGGGCTCCGTACACTGAGGACAAGCAGGGCTCCGTACACTGAGGACAAGCAGGGCTCCGTACACTGAGGACAAGCAGGGCTCCGTACACTGAGGACAAGCAGGGCTCCGTACACTGAGGACAAGCAGGGCTCTGTACACTGAGGACAAGCAGGGCTCCGTACACTGAGGACAAGCAGGGCTCCGTACACTGAGAACAAGCAGGGCTCTGTGCACTGAGGACAAGCAGGGCTCTGTGCACTGAGGACAAGCAGGGCTCTGTGCACTGAGGACAAGTAGGGCTCTGTACACTGAGGACAAGCAGTGCAGTGAGGCTCTATGACAGGCCCCAGCTCACACATCAGGATGATTGACAAGCCAGGAGTCTGCACAGAGCCCTGCTTGTCCTGCCCTCCCTTCCTGTATTTGGACTCCTCATAGAGACACACAGGCAATAGCTGCAGAGACAGTATTTTTCCACCCAAAAATATACACATTTTTTAAATCAATGTATATTACAAATATACATATAATAGTATTATCTACATTACATAAAAAGTATTTGCTAATGACAGGTACACTTTAAATATATTTTCTAGACTTTTTAATGTTTTTTTATTTTTTCCTAAACTTTCCATTTTCCTATCTATACTATTAAATATTGCAACTTTTACTCTGGCCACTAATCCACACCCCCTCCCATAGTGTGATGTCACGAGGGGCGTGGCCGTGACATCACTACCCCCGCATGTCCACGCCCTGAGATCAGAACAAAATGTTTTGGATACTGGGACATTGGAGTACCCCTTTATAAACAGCTCAGGCATGATAGCCTCCCCCATAATAATATTCAAAAAAAAACTTTATAAAAAATTACAATTAGAAAAAAGAAACTGATTAGAGAAAAATAAGATGGTTCAGTAGCCGGAGCCAATCAGTAAAACAAAATGTAGGCAATACATTCCTTTTAAATAAAGGTGTATTCCACACCCAAATATACAAAATATTCCACAAACCACGTCAATGGGAAATAGATGTCGTACTTCATACAATGGCTATTTTTACTTTGCTGATGTAAAGCAAACATTGTATTTCCCTTCTTTGATGTGTATTCCAAGCATATTGTATTGGGTAGGATAAAATAAAACAACACATCAAATACATGTCAACAAATGCAAACAAAATCAAAAAGGCATGGAAAAGACACCGGTAATGCATGTATCTCTGGGGACGATTTTTATTGAAGACAATGTTGTATTTCTCAGGCCTCAGCTTCTATGTGTTATGCAAATGCACCCTTTACTTTCCACAATGCAGATGTTATATCCACAGCAGAGAAATCTACACTGTGGACTTCCTACAGATTCCAATATATATATATATATATAACTCAGTGTGTGTGTGTATGTATGTATGTGTATGTGTGTGTGTTCCAGCATCACGTCCAAACGGCTAAAGATATTAACATGAAACTTGGCACACATGTTACTTATATGTCAACAACAAACATAGGATAGGTGATTTAACCCTTACTCACCCCCATTTGCCAGGGGCAGGGTTTTTGTTTAAAGTCCTATACAAGTCTATGGGAAATATATGTTACTGCATAACTTCCAAATGGCTGGAGATATTTCGATAATACTTGGTCACATGTTACTTATATGTCCACTTAAATTATCGGATAGTTAATTTAACCCTTAACTACCCCCATTTTTGAGGGTCGGGGTTTTCGTTTAAAGTCCCATGCAAATCAAAGGGAAATGTATGTTCCCATATAACTTCCGTACGGCTGGAGATATTTCAATACCTGGTAAACATATTACAGGTCGGGATAGGAGGTCGGGATAGGAGGTCGGGATAGGAGGTCGGGATAGGAGGTCAAGATAGGAGGTCGAGATAGGAGGACGGGACAGGAGGACGGGATAGGAGGTCGGGATAGAAGGATGGGATATGAGGTCAAGATAGGAGGTCGGGATAGGAGGATGGGATAAGAGGTCAGGATAGGAGGATGGGATAAGAGGTCGGGATAGGAGGACGGGATAGGAGCATAAGATAGGAGGTCGCGATAGGAGGATGAGATAGGAGGTCGGGATAGGAGGTCGGGATATGAGGACGGGATATGAGGATGGGATATGAGGCCGAGATAGGAGGACGGGATATGATGTTGGGATATGATAACAATATGTGAAGATGGGATATGAAGTCAAAAGCTTCCTCCTTTGTTTATTTTCCTCCCCAACAAGGATTACGAAGGAAAAACCGGGCAACGCCGGGTACTCTTCTAGCGTGTGTGTGTATATGTGTATATATATATATATATATAGTTTAAACAGCAACGCAGCACTCCAGAAATGTGAGAAAAAAAAAACATTTGGTTTTATTTAGCCCATGTCAGCAGCAACATTTCAATTCATCAGTAGAATCTTTTTCAAGCAGGAACTGCTTGAAAAAGATTCTACTGATGAATTGAAACGCTGCTGCTGACATGGGCTAAATAAATCCACTTGTTTTTTTCCCCTCACATTTCTGGAGTGCTGCATTGCGGTCTAAATGGTCACTGTCAGATACAAAAACTTTTGATATGTTGTAAAGCATGTCTAACCAATAGGTTTTGTAATTGCTTTCATTAGAATATTTTCAGTATTTCATACTGACCAGCCAGTCAAACAACTGCCCCCCCCCCCCCCCCCGCCTGCTTGGACACATACTAGTCTGCTGTGTCCATGCGTCATCACCTATGTCATGGACACACTTCCTTGATTGACAGCTGTGAGCGCTGGACTCAGAGCTGGAGGAAAAATCCTCCCACTGTCAGCTTGTGTCCCGCTACTGTCAGTGAGGACAAGATGGGAGTTGTAGTTTTGCTAATGCTAGTGGAGATGTGAGCAGAGAGCATACTGAGGGAGGGGGCGGAGACCTGCACCGTGAGGCCACGCCCCCTCCCTTTGAGAGGAATTCAGACTAGTGAGCTAAATTAAAAGTGTTATAAAAAAAAAAAATAAAGGTGCTAGACACGTAAAAATTAGATATACATGGTCAGGAATAGGTACTGAGTGATATATTAAAAAAATGTTTTTTTTGTTGGATCTGACGCGTACGCTTTAAACTATTAGTGTTTGGAACGCTGGTACCACTGCTTTTTGGTGAATTTCAAGTAGTGCTGCTATACGTTTTTGTGTATATATATATATATATATATGTCACTACTTAGTACTGTAAAAAACAAAAACAAAAAACCCTGTATATATTACCGGATGCTGAAAACGCATACCATACAGCAGTGGTCTTCAAGCTGTGGACCTCCAGATGTTGCAAAACTACAACTCCCAGCATGCCCGGACAGCCGTTGGCTGTCCGGGCATGCTGGGAGTTGTAGTTTTGCAACATCTGGAGGTCCGCAGGTTGGAGACCACTGCCATACAGTATCATCAGCTTCCCATTGACTTACATTATAAAAAGGAAAATGGACCGTAACATAAACATATTTTTTTTCTATGTACAGAATTGCGTAGATGACTACGTTTTTTTTTGCAATAATTTTAAACGTATTGTAATTGAAACACAGACAATAACGCAGTGTGAACACAGCCTTAGACATTTGATGCAACCTCTGCATATTTCAGGAGGAGCCCCCACCGCATACCCCAGTGTTCCCCAACCAGAGGGCCTCCAGCTGGTGCAAAACTACAACTCCCAGCGTGCCCGGGCTAGCTGGGAGTTGTAGTTTTGCACCATCTGGAGGCCCCCTGGTTGGGAAACACTTGCATACACAAATTCTATAACCAGAGCCTATAAATCCCCCAGAACCCGTCTTCTTAAAACATCAGTATTTGATTGCTTCGGCCTGCCGCCCTGTCTGTTTATAAACCTCCCCGCAGCCACGCTGTTTCCCGGCGCCACATGGAACTTGTAGTTCCATTCTCAATGAATTTCTGGGATATACAACGAGAGCTGACAATAAATGAAACCACAAATCCCAGTGTGCACTGCGAACTCCATGACCCGCCTTGCGCTCCCAACCAAGCCGAGGACAGTGCTGGGAAGAAAGAAAAGCTGCATCCAATCAGGGATAGAAGGGGCGGGTCAGCAGCCAATCGGATTGCTAGAACGATGATAACATGGGCGGACACTTAGAGGTAGCAGGTTAGGGTGAGAACCGGAGGGAGGGAAATCTGATGCGCTAGCGAACGGGTAGTGACTGGGTGGAAATGCCGGTGCATTCGCGAGAGAAGAAGGAGAGTAACCACAATGACATGGAGGTGGACTACCCGGAGAATGAGGGCAGCAGCTCGGAGGACGAGGACACGGACAGCTCCAGCGGCAGCGAGGAGGGGGACACCTCCGGTAATATAATGCTGTGCGGCTCCTGGGGGTGGAGAGCGGTGCATGATGGGGGATGTAGTTTTACCCCAGCTGGAGGGTGACAGATATTAGAGCAGTGTTCTATGAAGGCCTGCGTGTATTATAGAGCGGTCCTGTTGTCTCCTCTATTAACAGACCCCATGATGTATAGTAGTGTTTCCTGACCCCCCCCTGTCTCAAGACTACAACTCCCAGTCCAAGGGTGTCCAGGCATGCAGGTAGTTGTAGTTTTGCAACAGCTGGAGGCACATTAGACGGAAGACACTGATGTAGAGTCTTGGCATCGCATCACTGCTTCTGTTCCTGATCAGTAGTAATGGGGTAAATGTAATGGTCCCTGGTGGTTTCAGGCAGTGAGGGGGTTATGCCTGGATCCTTGATGGTCTAGAGCAGTGATGGTGAACCTTTTTGAGCCCAAGTGCCCGAACCATAATGCACGCCAACTTTTTTTCCCCTCAAAGTGCCAGCACAGCAATTAAATCACAATACAAATTAACTTGGCAGTATAGCTCCCCCACATTAGGGTTGGCAGTATAGCTCCCCCACATTAGGGTTGGCAGTATAGCTCCCCCACATTAGGGGGTTGGCAGTATAGCTCCCCCACATTAGGGGGTTGGCAGTATAGCTCCCCCACATTAGGGGGTTGGCAGTATAGCTCCCCCACAGTGTATGGCTGGAGGCTGTATGTCTGTGTTGGAACACCGAAGATGATGTCCCGCTGGTCACTTACCATGCGCGCGTCATCCTCGGTCCTCCCCGATGCTCCGCTCTGCTCTACGTGCACGGGACATCAGTGACGTCCCTGCGTTTTTAAAGCTAACGAGGGACCGCAGAGAGGTAAACGGGACATCCTTGTGTCCTGAAATGACCTTTCCGGATGTCCGGAATGTGACGGGGGCCTGTGGCCGCGTGCCCACAGAGGGGGGCTCGGCGTGCCACAGGTTCGCCGTCACTGGTCTAGAGCATTGAGCGAGTTGTTTCCAGGATCCCTGCACATCTAGAACAGTGAGGGGAATGATACCAGGGTCCCTGGTGGTCTAGAGCAGTGAGGGCGTTGATGCCTGAATGAATGTGAGCTAGTGAAGGGGTTAATCAGAGGTCAAGTCCTGGGGAAAAAAGTGTGGGAACTCACCCAAGGTTTCCATTTAAAGTGGTACTAGACCTCTTATCCTCTATCCAAAAGATAGGGGATAAGATGTCTGATCCCGGGGTCCTGCCGCTGGGGACCCCCATCTTCTCCCTTCTGCTCCCGGCGTTCGTTTAGAGCGTTGGGTGCAGAGCCGGAGGCTCATGACATCACGATCACGGCCCCTCAACGCAAGTCTATGGGAGGGGGCGTGTGACGTCACGAGCCTCCGCCCTGCATCACCAGTCATCCAGCATGGAGCGAAGTTTGCTCCGTGCACCCGATATCTGGGGTGCCGCCGAGATCGCTTGGGGCTCCAGCAGCAGGACCCCCGGGATCAGACATCTTATTCCCTATTCTTTGGATAGGGGATAAAATGTCTAGGGGCAGAGTACCCCTTTAAGGGCTGGTCCTGCAGGACTCCTACTAATGGGAACTGCGTTCCTGCTGTGGAAAAAGTACAGGAACTCCGTTCCCATGAGTTCCTGCAGGACTTGAGCCCTGGGGTTAATGTAAGGATCCTTGTGGGTCTAGGGCAGTGAGTGGGTTGGTGCCTTTATCCCTGGTGGCCTAGGGCAGTAAGGAGGTTGATGCCAGGGTCCATGGGGGTCTAGGGCAGTAAGGAGGTTGATGCCGGGGTCCATGGGGGTCTAGGATAGTAAGGGGGTTGGTGCCTCATGGATGTGGAAGTTATATCGACTGATGGCCAGGACATGCAGTTCTGGGCGCCGGGAAGGTGGATTTTTCAGGACTCAAGCCCTGCTCGGCAATAGCCGGCATGTGGCGATCGCTGCGGCTGGCTATTTTCCCTTTAGATCGCCGCTGTCAAAGCTTACAGTGGTGTCTAAGAAGACATGTAAATGCTCCCTGGTTGGCTAGTGGGGTGGCTAGTAGCTGGATGGTTATATAAGGATTCCTGGTGGTCTAGGGCAGTAAAGGGCTGGCTCGCTGGTTTCTTGCATTCGGTAAAGTCCCTGCTACTTTTGCGCTGTACTATTTTTGTCAATTTCCATTGTTTTTCCTCAATGGATAAAATGTATCAATGTTATAGGTAAAGTTACTTTTTTTAATAGATTTTTTTTTTTTATTTGGGTTCTCATGCCAAATTTATCAAAAAGGTGCACGTTGTATGACAAATCAGACATTAGTCTGACATACTGTTGACTTCTAAACCAGCAAATTATGTAGACTTATGACAAAATATTATGCATTGTGCGAAAATGTGCACCTAAATTTAAAAAGGCGCAGTTCTTAAATGCATTACTGCAAATGGAGTGGGCTAAGATACCTGGGGACAAGTGCGGAATTCTCACTGAGACTTACAGAAATTGCTGGATTATAGTGACTGCTTTCAAAGCTTGTGCAACAAAATATTTTAAGGAGGACTGCAGCCATAGAACACTTATCCCCTATCCACAGGATAAGTGTCTGGTCGGCGGAGGTTGACCACTGAGACCCCCCCCACGATCTCCAGGATGGGGACCCGGCATTGCTACGGCTCTGCGCAGCTAATACTCGTGTTTCGTCAAACTCACTAAGGCTGACGGACCAGGCCCCCTCCATTCCGCTTTATGGGAGAGGTGGGAATGCACGAACGCTGCAGGATAGGATATAAGTGTTATATAGGGTAAAATCTTTATCCTCCCCATCCCGGGGGACGCTCCTGCTCCCAGGGATGGTGAGGATATGAATTTATAAGATGCTCCCCGTCGCACCCTTAAAGGAGTACTCCCAGAATAGGAAAATTGTACTCCATACTGCCAGCAGTAAAAAAATACAGGTACATACCTTCCTTTGCTCCTCCGATAACCCACTCCGGTCTCTGCCGCGATACTCTTCCTGGTTGCTGGTGGTCGGCGAGTCATACCGCACTCACCGGCCGCAGCGAAGTCCTGACTTGGCAGGTGCCAGGAAGGAAAACGCCACACTGCCGCTCAGCCTATCGCCGGCCGAGTCGGGACTTGGCTGCGGCTGGTGATTGGCTGAATGCGGTATGACTCGGCAACCAGGAAGAGGATTGCGGCAGAGACCGGAGCGGGTTACCGGAGGCACAGGGGGAGCGAAGGAAGGTATGTACCTCTTTATATGTTATTTTTTATTTTTACTGCTGGCAGTATGGAGTACAATTTTCCTATTCTGGAGTACTCCTTTTAAGTAGTCCCCTGGGCGGTAGCTCCTCGAACCTAGTCCCGTGCCTTTGGCCGGCAGTGACGCCCCCTCCGCTTGATTGACTCTGCTCCATCTGTTCAGTGAGCAGAACGATGACATGGGCCATCAATCAAGAGGAGGGGGGTGTCTCTGCCAGCCGAAGACACGGGATAAGGTGAGAGGAGCTCCCTGCCCAGGGGATTTTTTAAAGGGGTACTCCGCTCCTAGCATCTTTTTACCCTATCCAAAGGATAGGGGATAAGATGTCAGATCGCTGGGGTCCAACCGCTGGGGACCCCCGGTATCACTGCTGCAGCACCCCGCTATCAATACTGCACAGAGCAAATTCGCTCTGTGCATAATGACTGGCGATACAGGGGCCGGAGCATCGTGACGTCACGGCCCGCCCCCTCAATACAAGTCTATGGGAGGGGTCATGGTGGCCATAACTCACCCTCCCATAGACTTGCATTAATGGAGTGGGCCGTGACGTCAGGATGTTCCTGCCCCTGTATCGACGGTCATTACGCACAGAGCAAGTTTTCTCTGTGTAGTAATGATAGCTGGGTGCTGCAGCGGAGATCCCGGGGGTCCCCAGCGGCTGGACCCCTGCGATCTGACATCTTATCCCCTATCCTTTGGATAGGGGATAAGATGCTAGGGGCGGAGTACCCCTTTAAGGGCGATGCGGGGAGCATCTTATAAGTTCATATCCTTTGCCAAGTGTTATATAGGCTAAAATCTGATATTGGTTCCCTTTTAAAGGGGACTCCAGCCAAATGAAATTACCTTTTATATAGCTGCCCATGTTAAAGCTATATTACTTTTATTATGTACAAGTGTAATCTTTGCTGAGCACATACCATGTTTCTCTCAGCTTTTCCTCCAGGCAGGAAGTCCAGTAGTTCTTATCATGCATAATGACTGTCGGGCGCCAGTTTGGGCCCCACATGTAACTTTGTAACCTCACACTACCTTCTCCTCAGCTTAGACAGCCAAGAGCTGCAGTGTGTGTGTGTCCCTGATTGGCTGAGGCGCACTCCCGTCCTTCATCTATATTCACTGCCTCCCTGACCATGTGAACTGCCCAGCTCGCTGAAGGCAGCTCCTCATGCAGCTTACACAGAAAACAAGAGCAGAGGCTGATGGTTTGTGTAATTCTTTTGCAGCTCTCGGCTAAATTTGCAAAGTCTATGGGGGGGGGGGGGGGGTCTGATTAAGTTTCATGTATTCTAGTTTGAGATCATACACTGTGCTGACTATTAGAAGCACAGCATGGGGACAGCTCAAGCGTCTGTTGGGGGTGGACACATACTACAGGCTGCGAATTTTCAATTTTCTACTACTTGAATTTTTGTTTGTTAAAGCATCCATGATACATAAGGAAAAAAAACAAACTCATGGGGTGTCTTTTTGGCATTTTTGCAGAGATGGATGATGAGGACTGTGAGCGGCGGCGGATGGAGTGCCTCGACGAGATGTCAAACCTCGAAAAGCAGTTTACAGATCTGAAAGATCAGTAAGTGGTTTATTACCGTACAGCCAAGCTTCACAGCTGATGATCAGAAAATGAGATTGTGTGTAAATAAGATGATGGAGCGGACGGTACTCAAGAAAATAATTAATTCCTACTAAACTAGTAATTCCTATCTATACATTGTCATCGGTTGTTACTTGCGTTTGGTTCTGACCTGTTACTACTGTTCTGTATTAGTTAACTCAGAAAATTGTACCCTCTAAAATATAACATTTTATTAGAGCTCAATTAAAATCAAGAGCAACCAGCAAGGCATAACCTATCATGCGACACGTGATATACACTATAGAGGCAAAATAACAAAAACCATATGTTGGGTCCTATAGATGAGAAAACTGTGTGGGGGGGGGGGCAGGTTAGAAACTATGCAACAGTTAACTCAGTGTTCGAGCATCACAATACCTCTACCCGTTCCCCCCCCCCCCCCCCCCCCCCACACCTAGATTTAGATGGTTACCGAGGTTCCTCAGGAGGTCTTGTGAAGTCATAGCCCAGTGGTCCTCTAACTGTGGCCCTCCAGATGTTGCAAAACTACAACTCCCAGCATGCCTGGACAGCCAACGGCTGTCCAGGCATGCTGGGACTTGTAGTTTTGCAACATCTGGAGGGCCACCGTTTGGGGATCACCGTCATAGCCCATAGAAACAAACCTACACATGGAGGTGGACCTCAAACGTTACATGATACATCTCGTTGTTCCACAGCTCCCATGTGTAGGGGTACATGTGTATCAAATGCATGCAAAAGAGCCCTCATCCACTCTGGTATCCGGGGGGAAAAAAAGTTACAAATGTCAGAAAATGGCAATTTAAAAAAAAATACACAATCACATGTACCCCTACACATGGGTGCTGTGGAACAACGAGATGGATCATGTAACGTTTGATGTCCACCTCCATGTGTAGGTTCGTTTCTATGGGCTATGACTTCACAAAAGCTCCTGAGGAACCCCAGTAACCATCTAAATCTGGGGGGAAACGCTTAGAGGTATTGTGAACTTCATATGCATTATATGAGGTTATGAGACTGTGCATCTCTTTTTACATTATATATATATATATATATATATATATATATATATATATATATATATATATATATATATATATATATATATATAATTACACACACTCTCTTTTGGAATTCACTTGCATTAAGGACTATCTATGCTTTTGGTATCTAATGTGCACTCACTGGTGAGATTAGAGAGTTTGTAAACCTCATGTATACATTGTATATTTCTGACATGAGGATATAGGAGTATATATTGAATTTTTGTCTCAGTGGTCCCTCAACATACGATGGTAATCCGTACCAAATGAACCATCGTTTGTTGAAACCATCGTATGTTGAGGGATCCGTGCAATGTTAAATATAGGAAGTTATACTCACCTGTGCCCGCCGCTCCGGACCGTCACCACTGCCCTGGATGTCGCTGTCGCAGCTTCCCCGGGGTGTCTCCGCTGCCCGGGATCATCGTTCCTTATCGCAGTCATCACGCCGCTCCTATTGGATGACGGGACGGCGTGCGCGGCGACGTGATGACGACGGAGAGCGACGGCGATGCAGGGGATCCCGAAGAGGACGGTCCGGAGCAATAGGGACAGGTAAGTGATCATCAGCGGACCACATGGGGCACCTTAAACGGCTATCCGGTGGCAGCTGAAGCAGTCTGCGCTGCCGAATAGCCGTTTATGCGATGGCCCCGACATACAAAAGCATCATATATTGATGCTGCCTCTGAGAGGCCATCGCATGTTGAAATTATCATATGTCGGGGCCATCGTAGGTCAGGGGGTCACTGTATTTGTTATCTGATATATGCATACAATATTAGTAATGAGGTATGATGATGCATCATCATGAGGGTCTGTGTACACCTTTTTTAGGGTCATATGAGTTCAGGGAGTGGACAGCCGTCGTTTTGAAGTGGGGGGGGGGGGGGGGGGGGGGGGCGCGCTCCTCCACTGTTAGGTAGGGTTAGGTTTTGCTACAGGAGATGTGAGGGATAGAATCAACATAACGTTATACTATTCATTTATCCCCACTATTTATCCCCCACCTCAGCTCCATACATCAACAAAGAGGGAGACACTTGTCCGTCACTCCTGCAGAAACGTGAGTTGATATCTATAAAACATCAAAATTATACTCGCCTGTTCTTTCATCTATAGGACCCAACATATGTTTTTATTTTTTTATTTTACCTCTATAGTGTATAATCACACTCCTCATGATATGTTATGCCTTGCTGGTTACTCTTGATTTTAATTGAGATCTAATAAATGTTATATTTTATAGCAGCGATCTTCAAACTGTGGCCCTCCAGATGTTGCAAAACTACAACTCCCAGCATGCCCGGACAGCCAAAGGCTGTCCGGGCATGCTGGGAATTGTAGTTTTGCAACATCTGGAGGGCCACAGTTTGAAGACCACTGTTTTAGAGGGTACAATTTTGAGTTAACTATTGCATAATTTGTAAACCACACCCCCCCTTTTTTTTTTTTCAACTTTCGTTAGAGATACTGTACTGTATTACTAAAATGACAAAAACGGGAAAGAACAGCCGCATTGATGCAAACATTTGTCTTGAGGCCATTTTGCACAACATCGCACTTGTTTAAGAAAACAGTCGCAGGTGGGGGCAACCCCAGGCATTGCTGTATCGTTTATGCAATCCTTTAACTTCATCGTTGTCGGCCACACATCACCCACATGCACGAGGCGATGAACAGCTGATAACCATTATAAGAATGAGATCAGCCAATCAGAACTATGCCGATCACAGGCCCTTTATTTGATTATTTTTTTTTATTTTTTTTTACATCAGGAAGGAGTCTTTCTTTATGCACTTGTTTGCCTGATAATCGGCCCATGTAATAGGGCCTTTTCTCAATACAGGAGGATAGTCAGTGTATATGATGAGGTTGTTATAGACCCTAGCTCTCCAAACTGTGGACCTCCAGCTGTTGCAAAACTGCAAATGTCTGGGCATGCTGGGAGTTGTAGTTCTGCGACATCTAGTGATCCACAGTTTAGAAATTTCTGTGTTAGAACAATCCCAGAACATATAGGACTTTATTGACTAAAAATACATTACAAATACCTTGTACAGGGCTTTTTTGTTTTGTTTAAATGGGTACTCTGCCCCTAGACATCTTCTCCCCTATCCAGAGGATAGGGGAGATGTCTGATCATGGGGGGGTCCCACAGCTTGGACCCCCGAGATCTCTGAAGTACCCGGCGTTCCTTTAGAATGCTGGGTGTGGGCATCAAGGGTTGTGACATCACGGCCACGCCCCTTGTGATCTCATGCCACGTGGAAAAGAGGGGTCACTATTTTTATTATAGATTCAGTGTCCGTAACTATACAACAGCAAATTACAATGATCTAGACATATGTAAATTTAGTGTGTACACTAAACATCCAATACACCTTAGTGTCACTTTACAGTACAAATGATAAACAGCATAGATTTCTTAAACTCCTAAAAATGATACAAGAGGCAAAGCAGGGTGTATTAATAATGGTAGGAGATTATAATATGTCAGTTTGGCCATCTATGGACTCCACTACAAAAATAACTAAGCCTGAACCCACCCCCTGTGCTAAGACAATTGGTCACAATCAACTAGTAGACCCCTGGCGAGTCCAGCACCGGGGGAGAAAGACTTCATTCTACTCACCTAGACATCAAATGTTCTCTATAATTGATTGATTTATAATGGAGAGGGTCAATTTGGAGACATCTACCATAGGAATTTCATGGTCACATCACAGCCTTGTATTTCTCACTTGTAGGACATAACTCCTACTCCATATGAGACAGTATGGCACCTGAATACCCATATCCTAAACCACCCAAATTACCTCCCTGCTATGACAGAAATAATCGTGAATTACTTCTCTGATAACGACAATGGAGCGGTATCAGACTTAGTAATGTGATGCGCTCATATTGCCACTATTAGGGTCCATTTCATAAAACAAGCGTATTTTAAACATTTTAAAAAGCAATCAAAACTTGCCCTAGTAGACATACCACAACAGTTAGCAGAATTACTACCTTAAAGGGGTATTCCAGGAAAAAACTTTTTTTAATATATCAACTGGCTCCAGAAAGTTAAACAGATTTGTAAATTACTTCTATTAAAAAAATCTTATTCCTTCCAATAATTATCAGCTGCTGAAGTTGAGTTGTTCTTTTCTGTCTGGCCATAGTGCTCTCTGCTGACATCTCTGCTTGTCTCGGGAACTGCACAGAATGGAAGAGGTTTGCTATGAGACACGCGTCATCAGAGAGCACTTAAAACAAGAACAACTCAACTTCAGCAGCTAAAAAGTACTGAAAGGATTAAGATTTTTTAATAGAAGTAATTTACAAATCTGTTTAACTTTCTGCAGCCAGTTGATATATAATTTTTTTTTTTCTTTTTTTTTTTTTTCCGGGATAACCCCTTTAGTAAACAAGCATACGATCCATAAAGCGCTAGAGACTTCTCAGAACTTACAGATAAATTACACTCGTTACAACCTCATAAACATGACTTGGCAGTCTGCCGTTTAAGGTTATCACCCTATTGGCAAGGGAATAGAACAGGAACCCTATTGGCGCACCAGCTAAGGACAAACCAGAGAAAATCACGCATTGCCTAAATCTATAATAAGCGAAATATAAAAATTCTAGACCCAAAGGGCATATCCAACATATTAGCAGACTATTGTAGCACATTGTACAACCTAAAAGATGACAATGAAACGGTCCAACCCACCTCATCTGTCACATCAACTTTTTTTTGTATGTATGTATGTATATATATATATATATATATATATATATATATATATATATATATATATATATATATATAATATTATGTGTGTGTTTATAATATTATATAATATATAATGTAATCCTCATTTCCCCTCGGCAACACGAAGACCTATCAGCCCCAATTACTAAAGCAGAAGTTCAGCAAGCCATTAAGATCCTAGAACACTAATCCCCAGGTCCAGACGGGCTATCAAACGAATATTATAAGACCCATGGCTCCCTTCTGGTACCCTATTGACAAGATTATTCAACGCTGTTATGTCACAAGTTTCTTTTCCCTGGAAATAAGCACTAGTAAGAACATTGCCAAAACCAGGGAAGACCCCAGACACACCCTGTAATTTTAGGCCAATTGCCCTACTGAACAGACTTAAAACTCTACGCAATGGTACTAGCTCATAGATTAAAACACATTTTACCCACCCTGATATCCAATGAGCAGGTTGGATTCATAGAAGTTCGTCAGGCAACAGATGGTACCTGACGAATAGTGGACATCATTTCATTGCTAGAAAAACAAGGGACGCCCTCTGTGCTCCTCACACTGGACGCAGAGAAGGCGTTTGATAGGGTTCACTGGGGATATCTTGCCCAAGTACTAGAGAAATTTGGGCTTCAGGGAACGTTTGAATCAGCAATAATGGCCTTGTATATAAGCTTTCTGCATGTGTATATACCTCGGGGGTAATGTCCAGACAGTTCAGTATTCCTAATGTAATGTAAATATTTGCCCTATTAATGGAACCCCTGGCTCACAATATACGGAGCTCAATGGACATATCTGGTGTAAAGATAGGTAAAAGAGAACATCGAATCGGGCTGTTCACAGATTACATTATTCTGGTCTGTTCGCAGACTAAGTTATTCTGTGCCTTACAATCCCAGAAAAGTCATTAGCAGGAGTCTCTGCTATAATAGAGAAATTTGGAACTATAAGTTATTACCAGATCAATGCACTTAAATCAAACATCTTGGATATAGAAAAAAAAATTACAGATACTTTATCCATATCAGTGGGCCACAGGACCGGTAACTTATCTAGGTATCATTCTTACGTCCCCTCCTAAAATATAGGTGTGTTGTGTGTTCCAGTGATGCAAATCATAAAATGTTGAAGTATCTTGTAATAACTTTTTTATTGGACTAACAGCATTTTGTAGAGACTCTTTCGGGATTCCTCCCTTTATCAAGTCCAAAGCACTTGATAAAGGGAGGAATCCCGAAAGCTTGTCTCTACAAAATGCTGTTAGTCCAATAAAAAAGTTATTACAAGATACTGCAACATTTTATGGAAAAAAAAAATATGTATGTGTGTGTGTGTATATGTATATGTATATGTGTGTGTGTGTATATATATATATATATATATATATATAGGTATGGTATGAATAATTAATATAGGTATGGTATGAATAATATAATTTTTTTTTTTATTATAATATATTTTATACATACACACACACATTTTCTCTCTACTACTATAATGGATGGGAAGAATAGCCGCAGTCAAGATGGTATTGCTACCTAAAATACTTTACAATTTTTGGAACTTGCCAATACCAGTGCCCAAAAGCAAAATACAGTCATTACAAAGGCTAATTATGCAGATGGTGTGACAAAACCATAAAGAGAGTAGAGCTATTGTATCTCCCAATAGATGAGGGAGGGATGGGGTGCCCGGATCTACAGAAATACTACTTTGTGACCCTGGTGGAGCAATAACACAAACAATGGGTTGAAATTGAATCTTGCTTAGTTCCTGAAGGCTCATTAAGGGAAATATTGTGGTCATCAAGAATGTGCCTATCTGCCCCCAAAATAACATACCACACAATTGCCGCAACATTACGGCCATGGAATCTCCCAACAGTTAGAGGATCACTACTGCCTTTAGACATTCAAGATCCTCAATTAGCAGTAACTATCGCAAAAAATAAAATTGCTGATAAATGGAAAAGCTCCGATGTCCCTAATCTGAGCTGTATATTGAGTTTGATGCATCAGGTTTGCTTGATGGAGCGCACCATAGCCTCAATGACTAATACCCTGTAATGATTTTCATACGTATGGTCTAAATGGATAACCTATAAACCCCTAGATATTTAAACAACATAAAACAATTTAATGAGGACAAAAATGGAAGGCCTCCTTATCATTAAAAAAAAAATAAAAAAATAACTTGTGCGCATCACTTGTAAGTGCTTATGTGACCTTTTTAACTTGATTTATGAATTGCTGTCTGTGTTTTGTTCTGTTTCTCTTTTATGTTGCCTTTTCTTGTAATGTGTAAAATTACGTCAATAAAAAGTAAAAAAAAAAGTGTCCTTTCTGTACTCCCTATAAATTCAGTTGGGCAACATGGGGTTATATCCAAAGGATAAACTTGAAAAGATTAAAGTGAAGTACTCATTGTTCTTCTGACCAGTCTGTAGGAATTTTTTTTATTTTCCGTGCATAAACAACTCACGTGCAGTGGATGCTAGACAGATGGCTACAGATGCAATGTTACATCTGTTTCGCAACACTAGGCGCTTTTCTTGACTACAAAGTCAGAAGAAGCGCCCAGATTGGCGTGAAACCGCTGTAATATTGCACATGTCCACCGCACATAAGTTGTGAAGAAAAATATATCTTTCCTAGTTCGTATTGTACTCGAGAAAACCTCTTCCCACACACTGGTTACTCTGGACCTGGAACCACAATGTTAACATACCAATGACTAAATACAATAAATATCAATACAGAAAATTAAAAGGGGTACTCCTGTGGAAAACTTTTTTATTTATTTATTTTTTTAAATCAACTGGTGCCAGAAAGTTAAACAGATTTGTAAATTACTTCTATTAAAAAAAAAAAAAATTCTTAATCCTTCCTGTACTTTTTAGGCGCTGTAAACTACAGAGGAAATGCTTTTCTTTTTGCATTTCTCTGATGTCACAACCACAGTGCTCTCTGCTGACCTCTGCTGTCCATTTTAGGAACTGTCCAGAGCAGCATATGTTTGCTTTGGGGATTTTCTCCTGCTATGGACAGCAGGGGTCAGCAGAGAGCACTGTGGTCGTGACATCAGAGAAATCCAAAAAGAAAAGCATTTCCTCTGTAGTATACAGCCCCTAAAAAGTACTGGAAGGATTAAGATTTTTTTTAATAGAAGTAATTTACAAATCTGTAACTTTCTGGCACCAGTTGATTAAAAAACAAGCAAAAAAAAAAAAAAAAAAATCAAAAATCTTTTTTCCATTGGACTATCCCTTTTAAATTGAGTATTTAGAGGTGTTGTCTATCCCCATAATCTGTCCTCTGCATTCAGCCATTATAGCTGCACCAAATTTTTCATTCATAATCAGATCTTCTGTCCTATTTCTCACTTGTAGACTTTACAAAGAACGGTTGAGTCAAGTGGATGCCAAGCTACAGGAAGTGATTGCGGGAAAAGCTCCAGAATACCTTGAACCTCTTGCAGCTTTGCAGGAGAACATGCAAATCCGAACAAAAGTTGCAGGTACAAAGCATTAAATCAATGTGAACATATTTAGAAAAATGCCATTCATTTATATCAACCTTTTATTGCTCTGTCCCTCAGATCAGTCATTATATACAGTATATCATCACAGAGTTAAATTGGCACTGTCATGAAATCTAAAAATTGATGTTGTAGTACTTAA